>NC_137688.1:83231155-83258655 GCF_963989245.1 Nansenia antarctica
AAGCACACCGGGTGGGTGTGTGTGTGTGTGTGTGTGAGAGAGAGAGAGAGAGAGAGAGAGAGAAGAGAGAGAGAGAGAGATAGAGTATGTGTGTTTATTAATTAGGCCGAGAAAAGGGAAAAGTTCATTGATTTTAAGAACGACCCTTATCTTACCTTTGAGGGTCGACGGAGAATTACGCCTTGTTGAGATTTCTGTTTCACATTCAGCCCCTCCACTTAGAACAAGAACACAAAGGTTCTTTCTGAGACACAGTAGCACCCAAGCTAGGAGGGTTCAAGATCAAAGAAGAAGCACCAATGGGGATACAAATAGATATAGTCGGTGCCTCTCTCACAAACCCAGAGATTTAATGTGGCATGTGATGTTATATGTTATGACATGTGTTTTTCATTGACAATGTGACCGAATTTGCTCCTAATAACTTGCTCCTAAGAGCCTGGTCAGGTCTCTTTGTATTCTAAACATGATGATATATATTTATGAGTCATTCAGTCTCAACCGATTTAACTCAAGATCAATACAGGGACCCCCAAAACAATTGCCTTGAAAAACTGAAATGGGGAATAGAGAAGTCAGCAACATTTCAAGGAGAATCCAAACTTATTCAGGCAGTGCAACACCACTTTGCCCCTTTGCAATTATAGAAATGTGTGTGTGTGTGTGTGTGTGTGTGTGTGTGTGCGTGTGTGTGTGTGCTTGCCTGTGTGTGTGTGTGCGTGTGTGTATGTGTGTGTGTGCTTGTGCATGAGTGTGTGTGTGTGTGTGTGTGTGTGTGTGCATGCGTATGTGTGTGTGTGCATGCGTATGTGTGTTTGTTTGTGTGTGTGTGTGTGTGTGTGTGTGTGTGTGTGTGTGTGTTAGAGTGAGTCATTCAGGCCCAAAATGTTGTCTCTCGATGGAGGATTATCCAATTGGAGGTGGAAGCCTCGAGAGTCAGAGGTGAACACTCACTCATCTTCTCCTGGGGAGGAAAGAATCAAAAGTGTGTGTGTTTGTGTGTGTGTGTGTGTGTGTGTGTTTGTGTGTGTGTGTGTTTGTGTGTGTGTGTGTGTATGTGTGTGTGTGTTTGTTTGTATGCTAGAGGTAAGCCTTCAATCTACCATTCAATCTACCATTCCATACCATAGGGGCGGCTGTGGCTCAGGAGGTAGAGACGGCGTCTAATGATTGCAAGGTTGGCGGCTTTGCGGTTCGATCCCCGGCTGGCCACATGTCGAGGTGTCCTTGGGCCAGACACTGAACCCCAAAATTGCTCCCAATCAGTGGGCCGGCGACTTGCATGGTAGCTTGCTGCCATTGGTGTGAATGGGTGAATGAGAGGCTGTTGTAAGGCGCTATAAGTGCAGTCCATTTACCAGCCTAGCTCTGTTATTGTTCTGCATCTTAGTTATACTCAAAAAGATTGATCCCTTACCGGTTGCTAAAAAGTACCTAAAAAGCCTGCAGCCTCTGAAAAAATGTCTTGTGGACAGATAAGATTAATATAATTGTGTTCCAGAGTGATTGCAAGTGGAAGGTTTCTGCCCAAGATTTACAGCATACCACCTCAGAAACATGGTGGAGGGGGTGTTAATGTTAGGGCATGTATAGCTAATACCACTAGAACTGGCTAACTTGTAAACCAGCTCCTTTCCCTTCTTGTTTTTTAGTTTTTTTCTTTCTTTCCTAGCACCAGGGGAGCCCCCCCTCCCAAATTTCGTTGTTTGGTACCTGTACTATATCAATGACAAATAAAGACCATTCATTCATTCATTCATAACTTTATTGATGTCAATTCTGACAGCAGCAGCTGAATGGATTCTAAAGTGTACAGAAACATCTTGTTTGCTCAAGTACAAGCAGATGCCTCCAAATTCATTGGATGGTGCCTCATCAAACAGTAAGACAATGACCCAAAGCATACTGCCATAGCAATCAGGGAGTCTCTCAGTGCCAAAAAGGTATCGACTGGCAAAGTCAATCTTCGGGTGGAACTTCAGAGCATCACCAGAGAAGATACCCAGCGTCTGGTGGGGTCAATGGGTTGCAGACTTCAGGCAGTTATTGCATGCAAAGGATTGTTGACCAAAACATGAGTGCTTTATATGGACTATGGATTTGATAAATGACTTGGGGGGTACCCTGAAACAGGGGCCCTACACACAAAATGTGTTGTAATTTCTGACTGGTGAAACAAATATGTACACAAATACAATCAAAAACAATCTGAGAGTCTGTTCTTTAACCTCATAGTAATTGTTTTATTTAAAATCCAACCTTTTGGAGTTTAGAGCCAAAAGAAGAAAGAATGCTTCACTGTTCCATTACTCACGCAGTGCACTTTACAGTAGATCAAGTTTCATGTTTCAAGTTTTATTGTTTCATTGTTTCTCTAGCACATCTTTTCTGGCTCTGTCCTCATTTGCAAAAATGCTGGTGTGAAATATCTCAGTGGTTTTCCGGGGTCTATGGAAGGGACATTCCCCCTGATCCTGAACCGGCACTCTTTGGATGCTCAGAGTCTGCTTCAACTATACGCCTGAGGAACGGTCGGCATTAATGACTGGTATGATAGCTGCTAAGAAAATGATTCTATTGGATTGGAAATCACCTCCACCTCCCTGCTTCCAGAAATAGCTCAACGAAGGTCCCAGTAGATATTTGAACATATGGGGTCCAATTATTGATTATCTAAAAATGTAAATAATTGTTAAAGCCTGTACTCTTTTTTTTATTTTTATTCTTTTTTTTTTTTTACATGTACTCTTTAGTTCTATATACCTATAAAACTATCCTTGTAACATCTGACGATGTTGCATTTTGGGAATTGCTTGGAACCAAATAATACTAGACATGTCTGCCTGGCAGCTTGTTGTTTGTTTGTTAGTTAGTTAGTTTGTTTGTCTTGTGTATAAAACAGAAAAACTGAAAATAAAATATATTAAAAAATATTCACCCTCTCTCTGCATCAATATTAAGCGACAGGTGCTGTTCTTAGTTCTCACCGCGTGCACTCACGCACCCCCCTCCTCCTCTCCCCTCCACCAATCCCTTTCTCCAGACCCCCCCCCCCCCCCCCCCTCCATTTCAGGGCTATATCCATCGACCCGTATCATCATATCCATTCATGATCCAACTTTGACAGCAGCTCCATTTCATTTCTATGTAGAAGAAAAGAGAGAGAGAGAGAGAGAGAGAGAGAGAGAGAGAGAAGAAAAAAAAATATATATCCAAAATGCAATTGTTTTCATTTCGCAGTGCAGCTATAATATCCTGAACGGTGTGTGTGTGTGTGTGTGTGTGTGTATGTGTGTGTGTGTGTGTGTGTGTGTGTGTGTGTGTGGGGGGGGGGGGGGGAGGGTTGAAGATTGAGTCTGGGAGCTGAACCCTCTCACCGTGTGACGCATGCGGACGTTTTTTTTATGGTCCATGACCGCGGCCTGTGGAGGAATATGGTCTCACATTACGGGGGGCTCTATTAAGACTGATGAATAGTGGAGGTTTATGGCCGGTGGCTCATTACGTAGGCACGGGAATCCAATCTGGGGCCCCACACACGCCCGTGGTCATAGAGCGCTGACTTGTGGGTAAAGTATACCTAGAGGGTCTCTTAACGGCCGCGGAGCTGAGAGAGACCGATGGTTATGGTATTGTCCCCCCCCCCCCCCCCCCGTTGCCGTGAGCGATGGAAGGGAGATGAGAAATCAATTTTTCCCAAGATTTTTTTCCCCAATTTTTGTTTTGTTGCGGTCAGTATGAATCGCTTTTTTTTTTTAATGCTATGTGTAAAGCACTTTTAATTATTGCCCCTGTTGTATGAAATGTGCTATACAAATAAACTTGCCGTGCCTGGTTAGTTAGTTAGTTAGTTAGTTGGGACGTAGCAAGGTTGTTTGAGAATGAATGGGAGATGTAATAGACATTAGTGTTAGCATTAGCAAAGAGAAGGGTGAATATTTGGCCGTTTCACTTGTGGTCAGGAAACACATCAGGAAACAACAGCAGCCCCAACCTGTCCCTCGATCACTCTCTCTCATCCGTTTTTACATTTTTACATTTGACATTTTTGGCGTTTAGCAGACGCCTTTGTCCAAAGCGACTTACAACAAATACATTTGACTAAGGTGAAAGAGAATCATCTATCCACCGGTCTCAGCAGGAAAATGTCATCTATGCTCAGGCCTGGGGCCATTGGCAGTCGTCGTGCTAGAATAAGGATTTCCATTTCTTTTTTTATTATTATCCTCTCCTTAAAACATTTCCTCATCTCCTGCCCTGCCTATTACATTTAACCAGATCTTATCCACCTCATTTTTCTGGTTTTCTGCTCGAAATGACATGCCCACAGTGAATATAGAATATCTCCACAATCACAAGGGCCTTCATAATGATCTTGTTATCGAATGAAAGCTAACACCTGTGGGGTGGCTGTAGAAGTGTCAGAATCAAAATCTATGTTACTGTGTCAGAGTAAATAGAGCTAGAACATTATAAAACATCTCAAATTCAGACTCCTCCTAAAAAAACAACAGCTTTTATAGTGAATATCACCTTGGGAACCTGATGACGAAGCCCAAATCATCTAGGAATCAGTACTCCAGGGTCTTATTAGTACTTGTGCCAAAGTCGATGCTAGTAATGTGAGCAAATGCAACTTTGTACCTGTTTTAGTACAGGTATGTTTAGGCGGACACCTATATGTTTAGGCCATTTGGAGATATGTTGGCACCATCTTTGACCTTTGACCTTTCCCATGTATCAGATTTTTTTGGGTTGGCCGACCAATGGTATGGAAATTCGGCGTTGAAACCGGACATGACACATTCTCCAGTTGGAGAAAACTGGATGTGACTTAGGCCGTGTTTACCGTCTCTGGAAAAAAATGGTGGCATCGTATAGCATGCAAAGTTGTGAAAAAAATGTGATATCGATGAAGAGAATTGATCGAGGTAAGCTCTTTATATCACTTCGGATCCACCTGTGGGTCCGTTTTAACATTGAACAGACACCTTTATCCAAAGCGAGTTGCAACACAAATGTCTGCAGGTTACAAGATTACAAGACAGATTGATGTGCTGTGTAACACTGCAACAGTATGATAATTACTGCCATTCATCTAAACAAGTGACATCCATTAGACACCAAATCATGCAGTAAGTATAAACAATAGTGCTTACATGACAGCAATTACAGCAATAATCAAACTAATTAGGCATCACCTGGGCTTGTTTCTTTGGAGTCCAGGAAGTGTAATGAAATAGAACTGTGTCATCAATAACGTAGAGAAAAGCATGGCATATCTACCTGAGGGACCCTCAGCATGTGTGTGTGTGTGTGTGTGTGTGTGTATCCATGTGTGTGTGTGTGTGTGTGTGTGTGTGTGTGTGTGCATGTGTGTGTGTGTGTGTGTGTGTGTGTGTGCGCGTACCTGTGTGTGTGTCTGAGTGTGTGTGTGTCTGGGTGTGTGTGTGTATGTGTGTGTGCGTGTGCGTGTGCGTCTGTGTCTGTGTCTGGTGGTGTGTGTGCGTTTGTGTGCGTGCATACTTGTGTCTGAGTCTGGTGTGTGTGTGTATGTGTGTGTGCGTGTACGTTTGTGTGCGTGCGTCTGTGTCTGGTGTGAATGAATACATTTATTCGACAGGTTTTTAAAATGTGGTATACAGTTATCAGCGCCAAAAAGCATATATACGTATAAAAGCATACATATATACACATAAAAGCCTACATATATACACGTATAAAAGCATACATATATACACGTATAAAAGCATACATATATACACGTATAAAAGCATACATATATATACGTATAAAAGCATACATATATACACGTATAAAAGCATACATATATACACGTATAAAAGCATACATATATACACGTATAAAAGCATACATATATACACATATAAAAGCATACATACTATATACACGTATAAAAGCATACATATATATACACGTATAAAAGCATACGTACTGTATATACACGTATAAAAGCATACATATATACACACGTATAAAAGCATACATATATACACGTATAAAAGAGAAAAGAACCCCGTCACAGATAACACCAGAAAGCCAGAGGCTTATTTCCATTGTGGTCCTTTGATGTTAAGGTAGAGAGATAAAGATGTAGAAAGGTAGAGAGATAAAGATGTAGAAAGGTAGAGAGAGTGTGTGCGTGTGTGCGTGTGTGTGTGAGTGTGTGTGCGTGCTTGCGTGTGTCTGAGTCTGGTGCGTGTGCGTGTGTGTGCGTGCGTCTGTGTCTGGTGTGTGTGCGTGTGTGTGTCTCTGTGTGAGTCGTCCAACCTCCGTCAGAGTGAACGTCGGGACAGGACAGGCGGTGATGAGGCAGCATCGACACCCGATAGATCTGCACGTGTGTGTGTGTGTGTGTATGTGTGTGTGTCTGTCTATGTGTGTCGGTGTGTGTCTGTGTGTGTATGTGTGTGTGTGTGTGTGTGTGTGTGTGTGTGTGTGTGTGTGTGTGTGTGTGTGATGAGGCAGCATCGACACACATCGACTCGTCAGCTTCCCACATCCTGCTCTGAACGTCACACCTGACGTCTGGACTGTGCTGAGAGAGAGAGGGAGAGAGAGAGGGAGAGAGAGAGAGAGAGGGAGAGGGAGGGAGAGACAGAGAGAGAGAGAGAGAGAGAGAGAGAAAGAGAGAGAGAGGGAGAGGGAGGGAGAGGGAGGGAGAGACAGAGAGAGAGAGGGAGAGAATTCTTACTACATTCAATGACATACACAGGCTAAGGCTAGGGTTAGGGGTTAGGGCTAGGTTAGGGTCAGGGTTACCCATTGGCATCCACATAGAAGTAGATACGGTAGAGTGTGGAGCTCCTAGCTCCTAGCTCCACTACTAGCTTCCTAGCTGCATTTACTGCATGTCTGGTACTTGTACTCTGCAATGACAATGAAATTGGCATTAAATCTAATTTAATCCCCGCCCAAAAAATCTTCGGCACAGATCTCATCCCCTCAGGAAAGACATCTCGGATCCCTCCCCTAATGTAACCATGAAGGAGAAAACGCAAACGGACCTCTAATCAGAATTCACAGCTACTTTACCATTCGGTAACTTGGCCAAATTCCATTGTATCCCCAAACTCATTTTTATGTCCACACCCTGTGATGAGAGAAGAAATGCTGCTTGAGTAACGTGCTTTAGTTGCTGTAGAACTGTTGTGACGTGACATGAATCTCCTGACTCCGTCCCCGTCCCCCCTCCACCCCCCCCACCCCCCTCCACCCCTCCCCTTTGCTTCCACAGCAGTCCAACAGTAATCTTCACGCTTGGAGAATAAAGCGGATTTTCACTTTATATTAAGCGCTGTGTGCTCGGCCAAATTCAGGTAAGCTGTTCCCCACCGACTCTGTGGGTCAACTCATACCTCACGCCACACACATAACCTGTGTGTGTGTGTGTGTGTGTGTGTGTGTGTGTGTGTGTGTGTGTGTGTGAGGGGAGGGAGACAGACACAGCTGTCCAGGGAACTGTCTGAGATAAGAGAGAGAGCGTCTCCGTTCTCCGCTCCGGTGGAGACCAATCACTTCTTGTCGTTCTGATAAGGAGCGGGAAAGAAGGACGTATGGACGACATGTGTATGTGTGTGTTCGAGAAATAAAGCGTACGTGTGTGTGTGTGTGTGTGTGCGTGCGTGCGTGCGTTAATGCGGTATGCATGTAAAAAATTCCATTAAAAGCTTTTAGAGAAATAAAACCTGGCAAATGTTTGGTAGTTTCGCTGAATCAGCTCCTGTCCTTGAAACCGTTTTTCTCATCATAGCTCTGACAGAACCTCAAGGCTCAAATTCCCTTCACTGTGACGGCTCCAGTCCCCCAGGGCCTCGCCCCGCTCTCTCCTGTCAGACTCTTGAGCTAATGCCTCTGACCCCAATTAGCGCCCCTCTCTCTCTCCCCGTACCCTGACGTCACAACCTCCCCGTTCCTATACTTCCTGTACTGTACCGCCAACGTCCTGCCGTACTGTACCTAGTTCTCTGCCTTCTAACCCCTCTCTTCTCTCCCTTTTCACCTTCTCTCTCTCTCTCTATCTCTCTCTCTTTTCTCTTCATTCCCTCCTCTTCTCTCCATCCCTACTGCTTGGCTCTCTTGGCTTACTGTTCTTCCCCTTTTTTCTATTGGTCTCTCCGTTCTTACCTCTCTCTCTCCCCCCTGCTCCCTCTCTCTCTTCTTCTTTCGACACTTTTTCTTCCCTTTCTCTTTAGTATATCTCACTCCAGGTGTTTCTTCTTCTTGAGAACAGACTGGTCACATGTGTACATGTCTCTTTTTCTTTCTTCTTCTTCTTCTTTTTAAAAAAACTATTTATTTTTAGGCCATTTCTGCTTTATTGGGACAGTGACGGTAGAGACTGAGAGGAAGGAGGGATGACAAGCAGGACCCTGCGATTACGTGGAAATTAGTGAGCTATGCCCTCCCTCTGTCACGGGGACGCTTCAGGACTTCAAACCCAATGTGGCATGATAATGATCCCTGGCATCTATAATAATGTACAATGGTCGCAAGGTCACAAGGTCGGCGGTTCGATCCCCGGCTCCTCCTGTCCACGTGGTGTCAAGGTGTCCTTGGGCAAGACACTGAACCCCAAATTGCTCCCAGTGAGCCTTGCATGGCAGCTTGCCGCCGTTGGTGTGTGAATGCGTGTGTGAACGGGTGAATAATAATACTAATAATAACCTTTATTTGTATAGCACTTTTCCTGCAAACGTTGCAGCACGAAGTGCTCCAATCATTATATAATCATTATTTCATTATTTAGTCATTTATTAAATATTAAAAAGATGGGTTTTTAGTCTTGACTTGAACATAATGTGCTGAGGTTGCATCCCTCATGTAAACTGGCAGTGCGTTCCACAATCTGGGTGCATAAAATGAGAATGCAGCCTCACAAAATCTCTTCTTTTGTACATGTGGTACACATGTATGAGAGGCTATTGTAAAGTGCTTTGGAATAAGGCGCTATATAAATGCAGTCTGTTTACCATTTAATAAAACAACTTGGGATGACACGCTAGGCATCATTCCTGCACTCTCCCGAGCCCGCCTGCCGGTCTCTCTGACCCCACCACCTGCACTCTCCCGAGCCCGCCTGCCGGTCTCTCTGACCCCACCACCTGCACTCTCCCGAGCCCGCCTGCCGGTCTCTCTGACCCCACCACCTGCACTCCATTAGTGGGTTAGGTCAGCCAGCTGGGGTTGCTGCTGTTGGTGTCGACAGGTGTAGCATGTCGCGCTCTGACGCTCTCACCTCCCTCACCTCCCTCACCCCCTCACCCCCTCACCATCATTGTCCCCTCACCATCCTTGTCCCCTGGGGAAATATAGAAATAGAACGACTAGAATGGGTGTTCTTTGAGAAATCCACAGCCGTGATCCAACACAAAACCACCTCGAAACGCTCACCTGAGGCAAGTTAACTGAAGAATTATTCATTTTAATCTGATTCGAAGTGTTTCCTCTTAATTTTCTCGTCCATCAAAGCTCCTCCTTAACGTTGGTCTTTTTAAAAAACATTTGAACAAGGCTTTTACATGGAAGTTGGAGAGAATAGACGATAATTGCATTCGTGTACTTTGTTGATAATTAAGAGATACGCATCGCACCGCCAGAGTCCTCTCTCATTGGTCGAGGGTGCGGTTGATTCTGGACGCTCTGTTCCTCTCCTTTCCTCCTATCCTCTCACCTGGTGTTTCATCTCCTTCTTTCCTCTTCTCTCCTCCTCCTCTCCCCTTTTCCTTATCTCCTCTCCTCCTTTCTTTTCCCTCTCTTCTCTACCCTGCTCCTTATCCCCTCTAACAGATTTCCCTCTCCCTATCCGGTCCATATACTGTATTCACACCCTCCTCTCCTCCTCCCCTCCTCAACGTCTCGCCTCATCCACTCTTATCTTATCCCTTCTTCTCTCCTCTCTTTTTCCTTCCTTCCTCCTCCTCCTCCCCACCCACTGTCTCCCCCCCTCTCTCTCTCCCTCTTCATGGACCTGGCTAAGAGCCAGTATCACTGCCAGGCAAAACCCAACGATTGCTGAGCCTCCAGGCCTCCCAGTGATCAGATAGTGATCCACTCATCAGCCTAAAGGGACAAGGGGATAGGATGTTATACAGGCTAGGATGTCACAGCTCATCTTTGTAGAGAGTAAATCATCTAGGATGGACTAGACTCTTGTGAGAAGACATAAGACATAATCTTGGGCTGTATACTATGTGCATATTGCACATTCTGTGTCATCATTGTGCTTCAAGGAGATCATGTGCATAATCTGCATATACTATAATTACCTCCCGTTATTTCCCTTCTGATCACTCTCATTGTCACTCTCTCTAATCTGCATAATCTGCATATAGTGTAATTACCTCCCGTTATTTCCCTTCTGATGACTATCTTAATAGTCACTCTCTAATCTGCATAATCTGCATATACAGTAGATGATTAGCGCGTCAGTTTCTTTTAGACCACGTTATGTTATTCCCCTTCTGATCGTCATCGTCTGATCGTTATTTAAACGAGAGTCCGTTCCGATTGATAACGCCGCCTCATGAAAGCCAGGGTGACAGATATCACAAGGCCGACAGAGAGGCCGGTCACGCCGGTCACTTTTTCCCGGAACATCTATTTTGTAAAAAAAACAAAACACAAGAGAACCCAGACACAGGCTGACAATGACCACGTCTGCCCGTCGTCCTTCTCACGGGGCTTTGGCTGGTTCATTTGGCAGAAGCAATAGCCAATTATATTTCAATCCCGGTCTGGATCACACGTCAGAAACACAGTGATTTACTGCTATCTAAAACGCACCGCGTAACAGACGCATCAGGACCCAGATGGTGGGTGATAAAGTATATATATATATATATATATATATATATATATATATATATATATATATATATACATCTCTATAATACAGCCACATCTTATCTGTGGTCAGCGTCCCAGGACCTAACGATGACAGAGAACAGAGGGCCACGCTTTCGACCCTTACCCATGATTCATAGGGTGGCTTGATGGTGATCCACACATCAGTGATGGTCAGTGACTAATGTGCCACCACCACACATCATAGGTTATTTTATAGAATGATGGTAAGATTATCTCCAGGTAGTCATGGAAGCAAGACGAGGAGATAAGAGGAATGGAGGGGGGGGGGGGGGGGGAAAGGACATAATATACTAGGGGTCATTGTGTTCTTGCCTAAACCATGCTAGGATGAGGAGGTTTAAGGAGAGATAGAGGTATTTTATCGAGGAATATAAGCCCCTGTCAGTACACGTGACAGTACACATGTTCGTTGTCATGATCTTGTAGAAACGATGTAGAAATGGAGGAATGATTAGAAACAGAAAATACAAAAAGCGCTTAATATAGCATTACTATAGGATAAACAGGAAAGAAAATGCTTATCTGCAAACTTTTGTCGTGTATTCTTATTGATTATGAATCAAAGAACAGTTAGTTTAAGACAATTTAATCAGTTACAGGCAGATTAATACATTACATGCGTTCCCCATGGACCTCGGGCTGGAAGAGAGCGCTCTCTGTCTCTCTCTCCCCGTTCCGCTCCAGAGGGGAGGGGCCAGCGTGCATGTGTGTCCCTGCCCAACCCCCAAAGGTCCCTGCTGGTCATCTGTGTCCCTGCATGCCCTGGCATGTGTGTGTGTCTAAAACATACCACATATTCATACATAGATCATACATACTACAGAAATATACGACACATCCCCCCTCGGACCACCCAGAGGGTGTTCCGAAACTAAACTACCATAAAACAAAAACAAAAACACAAAACCCCACAAAACATCCCAAAAAATAAAAATTAAAAATTAAAAATTAAAAAATAAACAACAACAGACAGAAAAACTACACCAACACACAACACAAGAAGCACAATAACACAGACCAACCCAGGACCAGTATTAGGAACCAAAGATATCATAAACAAAAAATAGAAAACAACCAATAATAAAAAGAATTTTGAAAATAACAATCACAATTAAACTAAACACAGTTCATCATGCACAAATCAATACAGAAACTTCCAACGACCGATGTTTTCTTTGTCCTTGAAGCGTCAGGGTCAGAGGTTACTAGCACTTGTACCCAGTTGGAGAACAGCCTTTACCGCTGTCTCAGATTGATAACACTTTCATAGTCAGGAGCTTTCCATTTTCGTTGCGCTAGGAACAGAACCTCTCTCCTAGCTTTGTATAACCACCACATCACTTCTCAACTGACCTCAATCACACGATATAGAAACAAACAAACAATACACAAATAATGACATTCAGTTATCATAACACATAATTCTCCAACAGTAAGCATAGGACAAAGGGAATGCATTAATGCATAGATCTTCACCTCAGGTGAGGACTAGTCTTCTGAAAAGTTCATTAACGTGGACTGAGTGACTGATTTTCCAAAAACAGTCAATGAGGCCCTGCCTCCTAAGAAAGTCAAAAATCATGTCTGCTATAATAGGTGCTCCTAACCTAGCAAAGTAAGTTTCCCATGCCCCTAAGACCGTTTCCAGCCATGCTATCATCTGCTGTCCATTCCCGTCGTTCCCTTTGATCTGCTGCTTCACTACCCTATTCATAGTCTTTAATCTTTTCCTAACTGGTCGTCGTCCGTCAGTGTCATTGAGGTTAAGGCAGCCGCCTGGTCCCCTCCCACGCTGATCAAGGTCTGGGGAGTCGCCCTCAGCATCATCTGAAGCATGGTGCAGGCACTCGCCAGCATCCCCAGTAGCACAGGTGTCCAGGCTTTGGACACTCCCAGGCTGGACCTCCAGACTGTCAGCACTCTCTGCTTCGTTGGTTTCTGGTTCATTGGCATCTGGACAGCTTTCCACTGTCCCCTCGGTTTCAGGCACTGCCGGTAATGTCACTGGCTGTAACACTGGCATTGCCACTGGCTCTGGCAACACCACAGCATCTCCTCGTAGCTCCTCCTTCTCAGGTTCTCTGGGGACCTCGGCACCTGTTGGCACAACATCCTGCCTACTCTGTACATCCACCCCCCTGTCCACCACCCGTGGCCCTATTGGGGTAGGGATATGCCCAGACACCACTGGTGTACCCACTCTGATGTTGTTTCTCCAACAGACCCCACATTGACCTAAAGCATGGTCAATCTGTTCCATCAAATATGGACTCCAAAACCCATATTTCTTGGTGATCTTGCGTCTTACCTCCCCCCTAGCCACATGTGCTAATCCATGAGCTTCCTGTATTAACATGCCTAATAAATCTGAGGGTGCTACAACCAACCCCTCATGATTCCTCCATAGACCTGTGTCATCCTGACTTGCCCCCCTTGCTAGCCAAACGCTCTTGTCTAACGTAGTTACTCTACTCTGTAACATCAATAAATCCTCAAGTGCGACCATGCCCTGTAATTGCTTTTCATGTGTGACCAGAAGACCTTTACCTGCCTTGTCTGCTCCTGTAATGGCTTTGGCTGCATCTTCTGCAGCCCTGTTACCTTGTGTGACATGTGATGAGTCAGACCTGTGTGTGGCACACTTCACTATGGCTAATTCCTTTGGCTTCATCATGGCTTGTAACAGCTTCATGATCTGTGCGTGATGCTGTATAGGCGTACCATCAGTTCTCTTAAAACCCCGCCCCCTCCATACAGCTCCATTAAAATGACAAACATTATGTGCATAGGCAGAGTCGGTGTACACTGTCACTCTCCGTCCGGTTCCCAAGTTGCATGCTTCCGTGAGGGCAATCAATTCAGCCAACTGAGCCGAGCAAGGCTGAGGAACTGCCTCAGCCTGTTCTACAATAAACTTTGAATTTTGTGCTTTAACTAAGGAATACCCAGCGCACAAAGTTTCTCCTACCCCGTAACAAGACCCATCAACCCAATATTCTATATCAGCTCCCTTTAAAGGCAAAGCTTGTAGGTCTGTTCTATGCTTAATCACTCTGGCTGTCGATGGAACCTGAGCACCGGATGGCATCGTCACCTGACAGCCATCAGGTGTGCATTTTACTGTACAGTTCAATTGGCATAGAGCATCTCTCCCTAGCAGCCCTGTTGGCGTGTGTTCTGACACAAGTGTTGACAGAGTTGCTCTCTGTCCCTTGTACTCTAAGTCTACAAGCTCAGTTGTAGGAATCAGCTGTTTAATTCCCTCAAATCCGATTGTCTTCACATATTCTCTAGACATAGGGAGGTGCGTGGCGCCTTCAGGCTTCTGTGTCACCACCAGCTGGCACCTCCCACTCGGATCTTCCGGGCACCCCTATAGGCCAGCTGCTGGGCCTCCGTAAGGGTTCATCACTCCTGGAGCAGGTGTAGTAGGGGGCCAATATCCTCCTCCTTGGCTCCCCCCTGCGCCCCCCTGGGGCCTGTTGCAGCAGGCACAGGCTAGATGTCCATTCTGGTCGCATTGGCATGGTTCTAGCATCTCCTTCCCTGCTGCTGTCCATCCCCCTGGTGGTGGTCCTTGGCCAGGCTGGTTGTACATCTGGTATGGAACCGCTTGCACCCCTGGTGGCCCTTGTGGGTATGGATACCCCCCTTGTGGCCCCTGTGGGTAGGACTGGTAAGTAGCAGGATACCCCCCTTGTGACCCCTGTGAGTAGGACTGGTAAGTAGCAGTCTGCACTCCAGGTGGCTGTTGCTGTGGGGCTAAAGCCTGCACTCCCTCTATGTTCCTCTCGCTTTCAGTCAATTGCAAATGAGTCAATATTCTGAGGGATTCTTCGTCTCGTGCCTTCTGTATCTGAATGTTCTTTCGATATAACTCCACGTGATGAGCTACGTGGTCTATATAAACAGCTTTGTTCATGTGTCGTAGCCCCACCACTTCTGCTAGCTTATCCTTAACTGGGGTAGGAAGCCCTTCTTGTATTTTTTCCCTGATTATGGATTTTTCTAAGGGGTTATCTTCAGCGTCTTTCCCTGTCACACTTCTCCATTGAGAGTGCATACGGGCAATATAACCCCTGGGATTCTCATCCCCCCCCAGTGGCTTCACAATGATATTGTCTGGGTGAATGTGAGTAGGGTAGGTCTCTCTGATTGCTTTCCACAGCCTGCCTCTGTTTGCTGCGAAGAGCTCTGGATCATAAACTGATGTATTGATATATCTATGAAGTCCTGCCTTCATCAATATTTCCTGCATTGTATCCAATCCTGCAATAAAAGCTAAGAGTCTTTTCAGGTCTCCCATCGCGACCTGCGTTCCTGTCAGTATCACGTCGACCTGTCGCGTCCACGAATGTCCTCCCTCTTGAAGAACTGGGAGTTTCTCGATCACTTCAGACAAATCTGTATGATGCCACGGATGATATTCCATCTTGTTACCCCGAATCAGCACTGGACAGTTCTTTAATGTATTTGATGACATTCGGTGACAATCTCCCTCTTTCTCCGGGCGTCTTCTCCCACCTTTCCTTTCGGCTGTGGCTATCATCTTCCTGCCCTGCGCGTTGTAGCCTCCATCTGCATTGTCGTCATCACTTGAGTCTGCACTGCCATCTTCGCTGTCATCTTCCTCGTCACTCCTGTCGTCCCCTTTTCCCCTTGGCTCCTTCTTCTTCTTCTGGGAATGATCCTCCAGTGCCTTAGCATAGGGAGGGGGACTGGGGGCAGGACACTGAGCTATTTTCTGTCCCTCTACCTTAAATAGATCTAAAATAGCTAACTCTAACTTGCGTTTCTCTGATCTAATCTTTCCTCTTTGATGTGCTTTGTGCCCATTGATAAGTATTTCCAATGTTGCAATTAATTGTAAATTAATGCTGCCCTCTTTCGGCCACGGCTGTTCAATGTATGCCCAACGGCTATTCCATTTCGTAGACATTTTGCTAATTTCCCTAACAAGAGGATTCATTTTTTCCACTATAGCCATAGGGGATAACGTAGCCAACATTCCACGATGTTCACTAATATCTTTTAACAGCTTCGTGGAATTCGACCCCATTCTACTTGGCTCAATATGCTGACAATATTCTATATTAGATAAGGTGTACGCTTCTTACAACCCACCTTATTTTGTCTTGTTTGCTAAACAAATGCTAGTCCAATATAACTGTATTAACCATCCCCACAAAAACCCTGCAACTCCAGAATAACAGACTTGCCTCTTGTGTATGTCAGTGCAGTATTAACTTAAATCTAATCTCTGTGTAAGTACTTTATACTTAAATGTGTTTCCTAATTGTTTATGAATGTGTCACTTAATTACTCATTCAATACTAATTACAGTTCTGGTCAACACAATTATTAAATCACAAAAGCTGGTCACACCTAAGTATTCACCGATCCACAAAAACCCTTTTACTGCTCAACTATCAAATATGTACTATTCTGCTATTCCTTAATCAAACACTGTGGAAATGACCTAACTAAAATAAAATATGTAAATTACAAATATTAATTATAACCTGTAAAGAAATCGACTTGTTATTTGGAAAAGAATGAATGATTAGTTAGAATTATTCATTGACACTCCATTGATGCAAACCTGTGGAAGAAAACGTCATCCCTAGACCACTATAAACCAATTGATCAAAGTTTTGTAAAAACTGAAAATGAAATAATCTGAATAATTAATTCAATCAATTTGTAATTACTTAAATTAATTGAAGTAACCATCCATTTATCATTGTAAAAGACTATTTCATCGACCTCAGCTGTATCTCCCTGAGGATTTAGTGTTTTAAAATGTATTGTCGTATTTCGACCAGCAGATGGAGCTGTGCTCCGGCTAACGCGCATCGATTGCGCATGCGCCAACTCTTAGCCAAGGCTATGAATGTTTTAACCGTAACTCTAAACTATTTAAAACACCCCGAGATCAATTCACTATATCTCTATCTTTTCTCTATCAATACTAGTCTATGTGTATGGTTTTATCGCTATCTTTAAGAGATGAGCACCGAAATCCATCAAACTCAGGCTCCCCTCTAAAGGAATGTTCCACTGTGTGTCTGCGCTTTTTGCAAAGCAGAAAGAGGGAAGGGCTTTATTGTTCTTGAAAGCCCACGGCCGTATTGGGGCCTGCTTAAAACATTCATAAACGATTACTTTTCACGACACAGCAATATCTTTCAATCCAGTTAAACCACTATTTATCTCATTCAAATATTCTACGTTCACGCTTCCCTCACAAAGATGGCCCCTGTGTGTGTCCTTTCTCAAGGACAAAGAAAAATGGCGTCCAAGAATAGACTCTCCGACACACTGCAAATGGCGTCTAAGAATGGACTCTCTGACACACTGCAAATGGCGTCTAAATGCAAATGGCGTCTAAACTCCGCCGACAGTACACTGCAACACAATGGCGTCCTTCCAACAGACAAAAGAGCCTCACATGTTCTCCACTGCTACAATATAAAACAGACTACCGAGTCCACCCACACTCCAACACATAAACACAACCTCACCGAATTTTACACAAACACACACGATATTCCAATACCGTACAAACAAACCTTACCATTAAACACTATATTTTACAAAAAACGGGCTTCCAAGTCCGGCTCTCACCACCCACCCATCAGATTATGATTATGAAAAGTTTGCTTCTATTCCAACAAGATTACCGTTACACAGATTCTTTTGACTATAACTTATCTGAGATTTACAGTTTATTTTAAACACACCAATCGACTAGAGAGAGATTTCTGCAGAAAATCTACCTTTTTCGTCGAATTGAAGAGTCCGCACAATACTGTAAATTAAGTTATATTAAACTCCGTCGCTTGCTCGCCATTTACTGTCGTGTATTCTTATTGATTATGAATCAAAGAACAGTTAGTTTAAGACACTTTAATTAGTTACAGGCAGATTCATACATTACATGCGTTCTCCATGGACATCAGGGTGGGAAGAGGGCTCTCTGTGTCCCTCTCTCCCCTTTCCCCTCCAGAGGGGAGGGGCCAGCGTGCATGTGTGTCCCTGCTCAACCCCCAAAGGTCCCTGCTGGTCATCTGTGTCCCTGCATGCCCTGGCATGTGTGTGTGTCTAAAACATACCACATATTCATACATAGATCATACATACTACAGAAATATACTACAGTAGGTAGGTAGATAGATAGATAGATAGATAGATAGATAGGTAGATAGGTAGGTAGGTAGGTAGATAGATAGATGGGCGGGCGGGTGGACGGACGGACGGACGGACGGACGGACGGACGGACAGACAGACAGACGCCTTTTTAATAATCCGCTGTAGTTTGATCCGTGTTTGACTGTCTGTGCTGCCGTACCAAACTGTAATAGAGGATGTGATGATGGCTGAGTAAAACAGGATGAGAAGTTGTTGTTTGACCCACATGAAAATAGAATGTGCTGGAATGTACCGTGTACACAACGGATGAATACACCAGGGCTGGCCGCCGCTGGCATCAACAGTCTGTGTGGATGTTCAGGGCCACAACCGCTAGAGGGGGCCATACTTTCGCTGTCGATTTAGTGCGAGCTGCCACCCGTCAATCAAAAAGTCTGCTACCCCCCCGTCGACGAAACACCTGTCAAATCTAAAACTCTAGCCACCCCCCCCCAACCCCCACCCCCCGTCGATGACGGTGAAACACCCCTCAATCCAAAACTCAGCTACCCCCCCCCCCCCCCCCCCGCCGTCAATAGCCAAACACCTGTCAATCAAAAACTCAACAAAAATAGAAAATCTTGCTTCACTTTTGCCTTTGCTTCTTTTCCATTCGATTTCTGTCTGACGTGAACCATTTTGCAGGAAGAAATGAAATACCTTACGAAATAAATGTTCGATCGCAGCTCTCGACAGAGATAAGGCATATGGGAAGAGTTTAGGATCAAAGGCCGTTAATTCCATAGTTTCAGGCTGTGAGTTGGCGGTAAGTGTAAATGTGTAAACGGTTTCCCTCTCTGAGTCAGTTATTTAAATGAGGGCATCCCCATGTGTAGGCGCCTGGAGTTGTAGATAAAGGCATGAGTCATTGTTCAGCATTCTGGCTTTCCTGTGCGCCGATGGGGTGAAGATACATACAGTATCCTACAGTACATGCTTACACACGCATTAGAGCAGTGTGTTCTTTCCACTGCAAAAGTGTCTGACTGCACTAGTTGACTTGTTTGACGTTTTTTTCCTGTTCTGTTGGCTTTCTGTTGCTTATTTTAAGTCATATTTCTCCCATTTTATTGCTTTTTGGTTTCGTTTTTCGATCGGTGGCGTAACACACCCGGGGCGTCGACCACGTCACCGCAGGGTTCCCGGTTCGATTCCGGCCACGGACATATCGTGCATGTCATCCCTTTCCCTCTCTCTCTGTCTCTCTCTCTCTCTCTCTCTCTCTCTCTCTCTCTCACCCATCCTTCCTGTCAAATCTCTACTGTCTCTATCCTCCTCTCTCTCACCCATCCTTCCTTTCAAATCTCTACTGTCTCTATCCTCCTCTCTCTCTCTCTCACCCATCCTTCCTTTCAAATCTCTACTGTCTCACTCTCTCTCGCTCTCTCTCTCACCCATCCTTCCTGTCAAATCTCTACTGTCTCTATCGCAATACAGTTTTTCTCGAATGTCAGAACCTGGCCAGAAGGGTCCGCTCCACTGCAGATCTGCCTAAATGACACCCCATGGCAGGAATATGAGCATGAGGACCTGGAACAGTTCACGTCGTAGGTTCTGAACCACATAGTGAACTGCACCAACTCAGTCACCGTGGACAAACGGGTCCGGGTCTACCCCAACACGAAGCCATGGATGACTGGGAAGGTCCAAAATCTGATCAACGAGAGGGACAACGCCTTCTTCGCAGGGAAGAGCACACCGCTGTACAGCACCACCAGGGCTAACCTAAAGCGCGGAATCAAAGCGGCCAAGGCAGACCACAGAGAGAAGATTGAGGAATGCTTCCTGAGCAACGACTCCAGGCGGATGTGGCAGGGGGTTCAGCACATGACAAACTTCAGAGCCAACAGGCTCACAGCCGCAGAGGACGACCCCCTGCTGGCGGGAAAGCTGAACACCTTCTACGCCCGGTTCGACGAGGGGCGAACGGAGGTAACCACAACACAAACACCACTCTCTCCAGCTCTCAGTAGCCTCACCCTCACAGAGCATGAAGTAAGACGCGTGCTGAAGGCGGTGGACCCCAGGAAAGCCTCGGGCCGGATGGCGTCCTGGGACGGGTGCTGAGGGACTGCGCCGACCAGCTGGCCGGGGTTTTCACCAACATCTTCAACCAGTCCCTGTCCCAGGCCACCATCCCACCCTGCCTGAAAACCTCAACTATCATCCCAGTCCCGAAGAAAAGCACGGTGAGCTGCCTAAACGACTACCGCCCGGTGGCACTCACACCAATCATCATGAAGTGCTTCGAGAAACTAGTCCGGGCCCACATACTCACACGCCTCCCGCCCAACCTGGATCCATACCAGTTCGCCTACAGAGCCCACAGGTCCACAGAGGACGCCATCGCGACGACTCTCCACGCCACTCTATCCCACCTGGAGAGGGGAAACAGCTACGCGAGACTGCTCTTTGTGGACTTCAGCTCCGCCTTCAACACCATCCTTCCAGACAGGCTAGTGACCAAACTACTAGACCTGGGTCTATCACACTCTATATGTGCATGGATCAAGGACTTCCTGACCGACCGCCCCCAGAGGGTGCGGGTGGGCCCCCACACCTCCACAGCCCTCAGACTCAGCACTGGGTCCCCCCAGGGCTGCGTGCTAAGCCCCATCCTCTACAACCTCTACACCTACGACTTCACCCCTGTCCACCCCAGCAACTCCATCGTAAAGTTTGCAGACGACACCACCGTGGTGGGATGCATCTCGGGGGGGGACGAGGCGGAGTACAGGGATGAGGTAGAGCAACTGAGCAAGCTGTGCAAGGTTAACAACCTGCTGCTGAACAAGTCAAAGACCCAGGAAATCATCGTAGACTTCAGGAGGAAAAAGTCCGAGATCCAGCCCCTGCTCATCGACGGAGAGAGCGTGGAGAGAGTCTCAACCCTCCGATTCCTGGGGATGCACATGCAGGATGACCTGACCTGGAAGGACAACACAAAAGCCACCATCAAGAAGGCACAACAGCGGCTATACATCCTGAGAGTCCTCAGGAAGGAACACAGCAAGCAGGAGATACTGGTGACCTTCTACCGTGGCGCAGTGGAGAGCATCCTCACCTACGGCATCTGCAACTGGTTCTCCAGCTGCACAACCGCGGAGAGAAATGCGCTACAGAGAGTCGTGAGAACAGCCCAGAAGATCACCGGCGCCCCCCTCCCCTCTCTGGAAGAGCTGTACAACACACGCTGTCTCAGGAAGGCCTCCAAGATCTCCAGGGACCCAACCCACCCTGGGTACGAACACTTTACCCGGCTGCCCTCGAAAAGGCAGTTCAGGACCATGGCCGCAAGGACAAACAGACTGAAGAACAGCTTCTACCACAGGGCCGTCCAGGCCCTGAACACAGCAAAGACCTAGGTTCTGGGCCCGGGACAGTCTGGACGGATTGATGGCAGCTGCTGGACTGAAAAAATCAGGTGTAGTGCTGAGGCACAAATATGTACATTTCAAGCCTGCAAACTGCGACACTTTAAATAAATGTGAAACAACACTATGTGCAATATGACAACCCTAGTCGTCTATCTGTACAGTATAGTATAGTGGATAGTGTACATAGCCTTTATTTATGTAAACCAGCTCCTTCCCTTCTTGTGTTTTTTTTAAAGTGTTTTTTTTTTCTTTCCTAACACCAGGGGAGCCACCCCTCCTAAATTTCGTTGTTTGGTACCTGTACTGTAGCAATGACAATTCACCATTCATTCATTCATTCCATTCATTCATTCATTCATTCATTCATTCATTCATTCATTCATTCATTCATTCATTCATTCATTCAACACATTTCAGGAAACTGCCCTCCGTTTTCACTAAACTCTAAACACAAAACACTTTTCTCAACCTAGCTCCACAAAAACTTGCATTCTCTTTGCAAAACCAAACTTTCACCACAAAACCCAAACTTTCACCACAAAACTGTTGCTCCTATGGCCAAAATCAAACTTTGACAACAAAATCGTCCTCACAGCTTGCAAAAATGTAAACACTATTGGGTATCCATCACACACTTCAATAAAAAATATTTTTGAAAACACAATGTTCAGGGTGTGATGTTCTAAATACCCCATCGTCTGTATAGTAATCCCATCTGTATAGTAATCAATAGTAAGTCACAGATTCTTTTGGGGGGAATTGAACCCCATTTATTGATGACAACCTGTACTTTGCCATTCCATTTTTCTCTAGACATCAGAGATTTTCCCAAAACAAATATTTCAAAAGAGAGCAATAGCATACAGGGGAAATACAGTACAAAATAAAACATGTCACAAATTCTTGTATGTAAAGAGGTACTGTATATTGTGCAAGGTCACACGACTGCAATCATGGGGCCTGTGCAGGGGCCTGTGCGGGGGCCTGTGCGGGGGCCTGTGCGGGGGCCTGTGCGGGGGCCTGTGGGGGGGCCTGTGGGGGGGCCTGTGCGGGGGCCTGTGCGGGGACCTGTGCGGGGGCCTGTGGGGGGGCCTGTGCGGGGGCCTGTGGGAGGGCCTGTGGGGGGGCCTGTGCGGGGGCCTGTGGGGGGGCCTGTGCGGGGGTCTGTGGGGGGGCCTGTGCATCACGTCGTCGGGCGGGGTCAGGCCACAGTGTCTTCAATTTTGAGTCATTGTGTTTAAGCAATGAGGTTGTGCATTCTAAACTGGCCAATATGGATGGTGTCACATTATTTGCAGGTGTCTTCAATTTTGAGTCACCGTGTTTAAGCAATGACACCCGTGCTTTCATTGTGTTCAACTTTTGATGACTGACGGCCAAGCTCCACCTGCTGCGTTGCGTCAACTCGCCATCGGCGTTGCGTCAACTTCCGGTTGTCCAAGCTCCACGTGCTGCGTTGCGTCAACGTCAACGTTCTACTCTAGCTCCACTGGCTAGCTCGTACTTGGAGCTGTCCGTGGTACCACGTGGTACAATTGGTCTCATTGTGACGTCTGCGTCCACCGTCAAACATCAAACTTTTTTGAATGTCTACTTTGGACGCAGCCATCGGACGCAACGCTGATGCAACACAATGCTGACGCAACGCAGCAGGTGGAGCACCTTTCATTGATTACAATACATTTGATCCCAATTTCGGACGCAACGCACATTAGACGCAACGCTGACGCAACGCTCGATGGCCATGGTGGAGCTTGGCCGTGAGTCTACCATTTTGCATCGTGTGAGCAAAATGTGTTCAGTGAATGAGAATGTGTTCATATTGTTGTGCAACGTGTGTTTTAGCAAGTGCGAAAGTATTTAGAGTAAGTGTGAATGTGTGTAGAGTTCTGCAACGTGTGTTTTGGCAAATGCCAATGTGTTCAGAGTTTTGTGAAATCGGAGATTGAGGTGAAATGTGTTTATAGTTAAGCCAACTGGGGGCCTGATTTATTAAATGTGTTTAGGCAACTGGTCATTGTGCTCAGAGATCTAGAAATTGTGCTTTAGCAGTCGAGAAAAACTGTAAAAAGACAAATATGAGTGGGACTGCCCCCACTCAGAAAAAATAAATAAAAATAAAATAATTACAGGACAGGAATCAAAAGCCTGTACACTCACTCTGATGTGAATCACCAGAACAAAAGATTGAAAAGACACAGTTCTAGGTCACTCCTAGTGAGCGTATAGATGCCAGTCTGGGGATTGTATCCCAGCTGTCCCCCAGGCTCCAGGTCACCCCTACTGTACAGCAACATAACAGAGGTTAAAGTCACCAAAGGGAAGGCTGACAGGAAGAGACCGTGTGACCATGTGTTGATTTCTAGACAACCCCCCGCCCCCCATACAATAACCTTCTTGTTTAATCTCACCTTGCGTCACTCCTGTCGTTTCTTATCGGAGCAGAAATATGGCCGCCATCAACCAAGGGGCCATTAACCTAATGGACTGCGGGTCGTCGAGGCTGAAATAGATGGGAAATGTCTGGGTGCGAGAGTAAGGGGCAGGGACAGTAACCTTTTTGGCTTCTGTGAGGGCGAAAAAAGATGACACACTTGACCACCTTTTAAATGATTCACACCTGTGACATTTGGTCTGCCGAGGGGGAGACCTTTTACTGTCCCTCCCCCCCCCCCCCCAGCAGCATTTAACTCACCTGTCATCACCCTTACCAAAAACAACAACTTGGACTAGTTACCTAACACCCCCCCCCCCCCGAACACACATCTCTCTCTCTCTCTCTCTCTCTCTCTCTCTCTCTCTCTCTCTCTCTCTAACCAACCTCAACAAGTCAATTTCCTGTATATGATAATATACTTGATTAAAGAATTCAGATTCTGATTCTGATTCTCTCTCTCTCTCCCTCTGTCTCTCTCTCCCCGTCTCTCTCCCTCTCTCTCTCTCTCTCTCTCTCTCTCTCTCTCGCTTAAATAGTTGCCTCATCCAGTAAAAATGGATGATTTGAAAGAGATACGATCTAAAGACAATGATTGAAATGTATTGATTGGTTGATTCATAAAAAAAAATGCATACGGCGAATGGATATAGAGTCTCATTATCGGTCATCTTCATTAAACGCCACTATTTTCCTTGCCCTTCGAGGAACCCTGTGAATGGATAGTTACTTCACGGTCTTTATTACGTACACTCCACTTTTCCAGCCCCTCTAGCAATTCACTGCACGGCTGCACACTAATGCAATTGTGCGCCATGAATGAGACCCAAATTGGTGTTTACATGAAGAGCAATGATAACAATGTCCGACTAAGGAGTTAGTTTTCCTCCTGTAGTAACAGCGGGAGGGATTCTTCAAACTGTCTCGGATGAAGTCGAGAAGCAGCTTAGAAGTGAGTTATCAGAGAAGCACAGACATGAGTTCACAGTCAGACAATTTACATGGATGGAGGAGGGGGGGGGGGCGTGGGGGGGGGGATGTGTGTGTGTGTCGGGGGGGGGAGCAGAGCACAGAAAACATGGGTTCCCGATACTCAGAGTACCACCAGTTACTCCATGTCCATAACTATGCCTGACGCACACACAACGGTGAAATCAGAGCCTTACGGGATGTGTGTCGATGTAGTAAGACGAGCGTGTTTTAGTGCCGATGGATGGAGAAATAAGTGGGAAATGGGCAGAGGCAGAGGCTGCTGAACACTGAAAAGGTACGCCTCTTATAACCCCTACACACTACCTCTACACACTACCTCTACACCTCTACACCTCTACACACTACCCCTACACCTCTACACCTCTACACCTCTACACCTCCTCACCTCTACACCTCTACACCTCTACACCCCTACACCTCTACACCTCTACCCTCCTCTACACCTCTACACCTCTACACCTCTACACCTCTACACCTCTACACCTCTACACCTCTACACCTCTACACCTCCTCACCTCTACACCTCTACACCTCCACACCTCTACACCTCTACACCTCTACACCTCTACACCTCTACACCTCTACACCTCTACACCTCCTCACCTCTACACCTCTACACCTCTACAACCTCTACACCTCTACACCTCTACACCTCTACACCTCTACACCTCTACACCTCTACACCTCTACACCTCTACACCTCTACACCTCTACACCTCTACACCTCTACACCTCTACACCCCTACACCTCTACACCTCTACATCTCTACACCTCTACACCTCTACACCTCTACACCTCTACACCTCTACACCTCTACACCTCTACACCTCTACACCTCTACACCTCCTCACCTCTACATCTCTACACCTCTACACCTCTACACCTCTACACCTCTACACCTCTACACCTCCTCACCTCTACACCTCTACACCTCTACACCTCTACACCTCCACACCTCTACACCTCTACACCTCTACACCTCTACCCCCCTACACACTACCTCTACACTCCTACACACTACCGCTACACACTACTCCTACACACTCCGGTTTGCGTAGTGAAAGTGAGAAGTGAGGAGCTGCGTCATGTGCACCTTTGTAGCTGACCCAGAAGATAGAATATCTTTTCTTTTCTCTTTTTCTTTTCTTCTTCCGATGGAAAACAGACAAATAGAGAGAAAAATCAAAGCGGGTATAATAAGAAAATAGAGTACAAAAGAGAGATCAATTCTCTCTCTCTCTCTCTCTCTGTCTCTCGCGCCCATCAATGGCATTTGTCACTGTAATTACCGTCACCAGAATCAGAAGGGAGAAAGTTTATTGGTGCGATTTTGCTGAATTGTCCATTCCTTTCCCAGAGTGTCCCACCCCATCTCAGAGCTCTCCATTAACAGGTTCCACTCCACTGGACCTTATTGCATCAGTATAGCCCGACCTACGCTATTACCTCCATGAATTACAAAAAACTCTCCAACTTCCTCTGACTCTGCAGTCATTGAATTTCAGCAGAATGATGTACTTATGTAGCTGGTGGGATGGATGTTTTGAAGAACACTTTTGTTCATATTTCTATTAGGTCTTATTATACTTTCCACCAACATACTGTATGTTTTTTTTTGTTGTTGTTCTTTTTTCTGAGTGGGGCAGTCCCACTCATATTTTTCATTTTTATTGACAGTTACAGTGAAGATTTAGACAGGAAGGATGGGTGAGAGAGAGAGGAGGAATGACATGCAGGATATGTCCCCGGCCAGAATCGAACCGGAGACCCTGCGGTTACATGGTCAGCGCTTAACCCGCTACGCCACCTAAGCGCCCCACCATGTAGAATTCATTCTATTGTTTGAGAGAGAGACACCAAAACCTTTTCTGACTGGCATCTTCCCTGGTGTGCAACAGCTCTCTAAACCTCTCTCTCACCTAAAACACCTTCACCTAAATGGTAAATGGACTGACTTATCCCACTTTTACAAATGCCTCTCATTCACCCATTCACACACACACACACACACACACACACACACACACACACACATTCACACACCAATGGCGGCAAGCTACCATGCAAGGTGCCGCCAATCTGCCGACCTTGCGATCATTAGACGCCGGCTCTACCTCCTGAGCCACAGCCGCCCACCTACGGGACGTCCTCTGCATCTGACAGGAGAACAACGAACTAAAAAAGTAGTTCTACTCCCTGATTCATCTACTCCCAAAACAACTGGAGCTGTCCTGCGTCAGTGTTGAGTCAGTTTTATAGATTTGTCTACCAAAGACTTCAAAACAAAATCCCTCTTGTTTTCCTTGAACGTAAAGGCCTGAACTATTGACTACCCGGGTTCAGGAGTCAATGAATTCAGTCAGAAGCGCCTGGATTGGATCACGACTCCCAGCGTCTGCAGAAACAAAGATAAGGGCTCTTATCGCCCTCCACAAACCCACAAACCCACTGGTTTCTCTGCATTCCCCCTCCATCCATCTCCTCCCATTCCCCTGAGCATAGAGCAGAAGAAGGAGAATAGCACAAGTGCATCAGTAATTTGCCTACTGCCTGGGTTCTCAATGAGGCGAGCCAGGAGTCTGCTTTCAAAACGACTGACATATGTTCTTTAATA
>NC_137688.1:83263655-83273655 GCF_963989245.1 Nansenia antarctica
GACAGTAGAGATTGACAGGAAGGATGGGTGAGAGAGAGAGGAGGATAGAGACAGTGGAGATGGACAGGAAGGATGGGTGAGAGAGAGAGAGAGAGAGGAGGATAGAGACAGTAGAGATTGACAGGAAGGATGGGTGAGAGAGAGGAGGATAGAGACAGTAGAGATTGACAGGAAGGATGGGTGAGAGAGAGAGAGAGAGAGAGAGAGAGGAGGATAGAGACAGTAGAGATTGACAGGAAGGATGGGTGAGAGAGAGAGAGAGAGGAGGATAGAGACAGTAGAGATTGACAGGGAGGATGGGTGAGAGAGAGAGAGAGGAGGATATAGAGACAGTAGAGATGGACAGGAAGGACGGAGTGAGACTAAGGGGCTGGTTGTCTGAACATTTCTTCAGGAAATACAATACGTTAATATGGGTGAGGAGCAGGAAAGATTAACTGTTGAAATAGTGATACACACCAACACCAACACCAACACACAGACTCACACTTCGGGTTCCGTATGCGCGTTCAGACCTGGGTAAAACAGCCTTTTTTATTGATGCCCCTATTACATGGAACACTCTGCAGCAAACTCTCCGGTTGGAGGTCCTCCCCTCTGCCTCTACCTTTAAACTCTTGGTGCAAAAACTGTATTCTACCGATTGCAATTGTTTTTAGTTTTTTTCTTTCTTTTTTTTCTTTTTAATCCTGTCTTGCTCACTGTTTGTTTGCCCTTGCTCACTGTTCTATTGTACACTCGACGTCACTGTAAATGAGGGTGACCTCAGTGCCTATCGAGTTTTAAATAAAGGTTTGAAATGAAATGAAATGAAAACACTCAGGCACAGGCCTCTGCACTAAGGAGCCCTTCAAAGTGATAATGTGGTCTGTCAAGGACAGGAGGCCAGCAGTCGCAAGGTGGTTTCCATCAGGTCTGGAGGGCCTGTGTCAAGAGGTGAAGCAATGTGTGTGTGTGTGTGTGTGTGTGTGTGTGTGTGTGTGTGTGTGTGTGTGTGTGTGTGTGTGTGTGTGTGTGTGTGTGTGTGTGTGCGAGAGAGGGTGTGTGTGTGTTTGTGTGTGAGGGTGTGTGAGAGGTTGTGTGTGTGTGTGTGTGTGTGTGAGAGAGAGAGAGAGAGAGAGGGTGTGTGTGTGTGAGGGTGTGTGTGTGTGAGGTTGTGTGTGTGTGTGTGTGTGTATTGTTTTCTTTAAAAGAGAGTCTAAGGTTTGAGTAATGGATATTTTATATCATTGCGTTATGCTAAGAAAGAGGACAGGCTATCAGTACTACTGACACTTTGAAACTTGAAACTTAAGGAATGCTTATGCATATGCCTTGTATTGCCTATTTTCTCTCCTGAAATTTTAAGTTCACTTTTGAAACTTTCCCAATTATTCACAGCCCCGTGGCAGATAAACTATTTCCATTTCAGGCTCCATATGCAATTGTATTTACAAATCAAAAGAGACTTGACATCAATAAGTGGGAATTTAGCACAAAAGCCTATTAGAATTGTCTCTTTTGTTAGCAGACTGCATTATGCTATCTCTGCTAATTTGTCTAATTTGTCTAATTGATTTCCCCCGTTACAAAGCGAACACTGTAGGACATTATTTTTAAAAAGGCGCAGGAGCTAGGAAAAAAATAAAAAATTCATATCCATGTATGTATTTGCGGCGGCTGGGGTGATATAATATCAACATTTTCTTTTCTGTATATTTGTTTCTACCACATTGCAGCAACAGCACCCATCTATGACGACTGATTTAATTGCTGTGGGTTTTGAAAAATGTATACTTTATATAAATTGCAGGACCACGGAGCCACACGTCTTCAACTCTTTATTGTATATCTTTTCACCGTCCTCTACCGGATCCCTAAAACCAAACGTCACACTGTTACCATGGCAACTACAGGTGTCCATCAAGGACCTCCTGCTAGGCATTGTTATTAAGATGTCCCAACCTGTGCCTGTCATAATATGTAACTTAAATTATATTGGTAATTAAACATATTCATATGTCATGAATATTATAGGTTTAACCTCCCATAGCTCTCCTCTACCAAAGACTCTCACCAGGCTACGGTTACATGTGTCATACACAGCACTCGAGTTAAGGGGGGATGAGGAGGGATGGTGGTATTACTGCTATTTCAACATTTAGTTTCACACATATTGAGTAAAATACTGTGGGCGAGGGGGAGGCACACATGCGATGACATTTTTACCAAGTACTGACAATGAAGTCACTGTGGGATGCTAAAATTGTCCCCATATGATAACTGGTCATACATATTGTATAACAAACCTACACTGTTAAAAAGAACTAACACACAGATTGGTCAATGCCCTAGAGAGACCTCCTCCTTATTCAAGCACTGTGACAATACAACAGTGAATTCTCTATGGTCATGTTCTCACATGACAGTCCGAATCAGGACCCGGAGCAAGTGGATGAGTTTGCAACATTGTTGCATAAATAATTTCTCTGATTTGTGTTCTCACAGCCCTTTATGTAAACGAAGTAACATACGCAATCGAAGCAACAGACGTGGTCGTTGATTGGTCAGATACTTCGAATGCGTGTTCTCACAGCTCCAAACGACGCAGAGCAAAGCAAATTTTATCCTAAACTCTGTTTCAAGTGAAGCAAATGTTCTAGTGAGAACACCCCCTATGCGTCTTTCCTACTATTGTGTTATTGTGTTATTGTGTTATTCTGTATCCTGATTGGGTGTAGACTGTAAAAGACACCCAATCAGCACAGCCTAGATGCCACTCCTCATCCTGATTGGTTAGTATGAATCAATCAGGGGAGGCTGGTGGAGGTAGAAATCGGAGGACGGGCTCATTGCGACACATGGGGTAGAATGAAGAACGGTGTCTCTGAAACCCTTCCTCGTTCCATTCCCTGCGTCACAATGAGCCTGTCCTCCGATTTCTACCTCCACCAGCCTCCACTGGAATCAATATCCGAGTCACCATCATCATCATCATCATCATCATCATCATCACCATCATCATCATCACCATCATCATCATCACCATCATCATCATCATCATCATCACCATCATCATCATCACCATCATCATCATCATCATCACCATCATCATCATCATCATCACCATCATCACCATCACCATCATCATCACCATCACCATCACCATCATCATCATCATCATCACCATCATCATCATCATCATCATCACCATCATCATCATCATCATCACCATCATCATCATCATCATCATCATCATCATCATCACCATCATCATCATCATCATCATCACCATCATCATCACCATCATCATCATCATCATCACCATCATCATCATCACCATCATCATCATCACCATCATCATCATCACCATCACCATCACCATCATCACCATCATCATCATCACCATCACCATCATCATCACCATCATCATCATCATCATCATAAGTCAATTAGGAAACCAGTGTTTTTATTTGTCTTCATTTGTCTCTGAGTATCCTTCCTGCGAAAGGGCAGGCCCTCTATAACACATCTATCTGTTTTGCAATGCCCTAGAGAGACTCTTTACTCATCTATGCACAGTGACAACGCAATGGTGAATTGATGTGTTTTTCCCACTGTACCTACCTACCTTCTGTATCCTGATTGGGTGTGGACTGGAATAGAGACCCTATCAGCACATCCTAGCTGCCACTCCTCATCCTGATTGGTTAGTATGAATCAATCAGGGGAGGCTGGTGGAGGTAGAAATTGGAGGACGGGCTCATTGTAAAGCATGGGATGGAATGAGGAATGGTATCAAACACGTACAGTATGTCATTCCTCATTCCATTCCAGTGTATCAACAATGAGCCTGTTCTCCCATTTCTACCTCCACCAGCCTCCCCTGGAATCAATAACAGCCATCATTATTATCATCATCATCACCGTCATAGTAAGTCAATTAGGAAACCAGTGGTTTATTTGTCTTCATTTGTCTCTAAGTATCCTTCCTGCTAAAGAGCAGGCCCTCCGGCATAATACATCTATCTGTGTGTGTGTGTGTGTGTGTGTGTGTGTATGTGTGCATGCGCGTGTGTGTCTGTGTCTGTGTGTGCGCGCTCGCGTGTGTGTATATGTATGTGTGTGTGCGCGTGTGCAAGTGTGAGTGTGCATGTATGTGTGTATGTACAGTATGTCTATCTGTGTGTGTGTGTGTGTGTGTATCTGTGTGTGCGTGCGCGCGTGTGTATATGTATGTGTGAGCGTGTGCAAGTGTGAGTGTGCATGTATGTGTGCGCGCGTGTGTCCGTGCGTGCGTGTGTGTGTGTGTGTGTTATTCCTCCTTCGATGGCTATCTTCTAATGAAGCACAGATGGACAGAGAGTGAAAGGCGCGGAGCAAACAAGAAGAGTAATGGGTTATTGACCTTTGGACCGTATCTCAGCTGCCACCCACAAGGCGACGCCTGATTGCCCCTCCACAACAACACAGGGAGAGAGAGTCTGCAGACCTCACAGACGCAAAACAGAGGCATACTTGAACGTGTGTCAAAGCATCGTGAGGGCAGAGGGTCCAGTCATAAGGGTTTCCTGAATCCCTTTAATTAACCTGAAAAGGTGCACTTTCTTTTCTGCATCTCTGCAATCGTTAACAGGTTTGAACTCCTTCACCCTTGACCTGGGATTAAATTGACATACATTTTTGTTCTGTACCGCTTCCCTGTTTCTCCAGTGTCTATACAAACAAAAGAAACTAAAAGTATATATATATTTTTGGGGGTTTGTTTCTTTTTGTTCCTTCTATCACGGAGACTGCCAATGGCCCCGGGCCTGAGCTAGATCACTCTTCCTGCCACGACTGGTGGATTGATGATTCACTTGCTTAGTCAAATGTATTGATTGTAAGTCGCTTTGGAATAAGGCATCTGCTAAATGCCAAAAATGTAAGTGTAAATGTTAGTATGATGACAGTAAGTGAGCCATCTGTGTAAAAGGGAGTTTATCTGTAGCGCATGGAGTGAAATTAGGAATGGCATCAAACGCATGGGTTTGATGCCATTCCTTATTCCATTCCGAGTGTTACAATGAGCCCGTCCTCCAATTTCTACCTCCGCCAGCCTCCCCTGGCAGGTTAACAGTTGAGGCATACCTTCAGACATTCTTTTGAAATATATTTTTTTAGAGAGGCTCTGGAAGACTGAGCATGATGAATCGCAGGAGATCCTGGACAGGAAGTCCACATAGATTTAGATCCGAACGCAGCAGAGGTGCAGAGATGCAGAAACTTTCATTTCATCTTTCATTTTCAATATGCCGATATGTGGAGGTTTACAGTACATTAGCTGCATTCTTGACAACGCAATTACGAGGCTTTTGTTTGAGGGCTTCTTTTTGTGCATATTGGTTAAAACGACTTGACATCCTGAAGACACGGAAGCTTTGTTTTGACGTGAGTTCTGGTTCTGTGTTGAGACATTTCACTTTGTTTGCCTTGCAGAATTAAGGGGAATTGTGCAGAGTGCACACTTTCATCTCTTAGTTGTTTACCCGGCTGCACCGAGCCCAAGTTTGGAGGTTAGAGAGGTCGTCTGTAATAGGCAGGAGATTGACTCTCTTAATGCTTAAATTATGATCTAATTGGACCCCAATGAAATCAACTCTGTAAAACAAAAACCAAAAATAACCACAATAAGTGTGATAAATAGAACTTACAGTATATGCAGTAAACCAGGCAATGTTTAAGAGGATAAAATATAGTGTTCTATGGTTATAGAAGGCAAGGCAAGGCGAGGGAAGTGTATTTGTGGAGCACATTTCATACAACAGGGGCAATTCAAAGTGCTTTATACTGTATATAGCATAAAAAAGACATCAAGAGGAGAATACTAAACAGATTAAAAAATAAAAATAAAACGGTAAGAATATATATATATATATATATATATATATATATATATATAGATAGATAGATAGATAGATAGATAGATAGATAGATAGATAGGTAATGAATAATGGAAATGAATAAAAATACATGGATGGAAGTGTTCGTGTTTAATCATATCTGTTGCAAAACATGAAGGTTTTTTAGCTTCGATTTAAATATCTTTAGGTGTCGTATGCAGGATGATTATATGCAATTTTCCATCCAACTCCCTCTGTATTTCTCCTCAAGCAGACCCTTGGTGTGATCTGCTGTCTCCTCTGTTCACCTGGGAGAGGAGCGTCCTTAGTGTCCCTGCCTGCGGCCTCACAGACCCGGCCAGGTCAACCCCCCTCCCCCTTCTTCAGGGGGGCCTACGTGGTGCGGGTGGTGCGTCACTGAGGGCAGTGACAGTAGGGAGGGGGGGGGGGTTACCCTGCGGGGGGGGGGTTACCCTGGGTGACAGCAGGGGCTGCCGGTCAGAGAGGATGTCTGGGATATCTGGGAGGTGAGGAAGAGGACGTGGCTACTGTAGACAGTCATTTCACTGTCTCTGGACATTCACATTGACATTTGAACCATTTAGCATTAGTGCTTTTTATCCAAAGCGACTTACAATGAGAGATTCCAGGGACAGTCTCGCTAGAGTAACTTAGGGCTAAGTGTCTTACTCAAGGGCACACTAGTGGTGGTGTTCCCAGGTGGGATTTTGGCAGCTCGGCGGTTCGAACCCCGGCGGGCCACGTGTCGAGGTGTCCTTGAGCAAGGCACTGAACCCCTTATTGCTCCATCTATGGCGGACCCCTTGCCTAGAGCATAAAATACCAAATTCCAACAATTGACTGACAAGTTGATTGCATGGCAGTAAAACAATAATAATAATAATAATAATAATAATAATTGTATTGTTGTATGACAAACTGGGATTGGCACATCCATTTCTTTACTTTTAAATTAATTATATATAGCCATGGAGTCTTGAGGAATATGACTTACTGTATACTGTAGATGCCTAATGAGCTTTAGTTCAACTGTCCTACCGCATCAAAACCCAAAATATACGCTTGTTTTTACTCAATTGTTTGAAACAATGTAATTGGGAAAAACACTGTTTTTGATTGATTGAATCATTACCTTAATGATGCTGTTTTCACAACAAACTAAGTATATGGGACCCAGCAGAGGCCACTCCACAGGCATAGGCAGTCTAGATTAGCTGCCCTCTTCTCTGCCGAGGACCTTTGATTCTTCCACACAGTCTAGAATTACCGACCACCAGTAGAGTGGTGAAATCAGAAAGGCCGGCCGTCAAAGTGGTTGTAGTGTATGGGTTGTCCATCATTAAGTCTTGAGTGCGATGTAAGGATTATATTTACGTGGTCCGTGTGTGTGAAGCCCGCCCGCCCGCCCGCCCGCCCGCCCGCTCTACACCAAAAGGTCAAGAATTGGAACAATCTGAGAGAGGACAAAAAAAGAGGACACAGCCTGGAAGATGGACAGTATAGAAAGAGCCACCGATAAAAAAAAAAGAAGCAAACAATGGTCTCTCTCTCTCGTCCGCCAGTTGAACTAATCTCCAACCGACTCATTTCCAATGAACTGAACCTCCCGAGATCCAATCAGGAAACTAAATGGTTGTGATTAAAACAGTAAGAGGTTTCCTCTGTTGACGTGATGAGCCTCAACATGTGAGTGGCCGCCCCGGTCCCCCCCTGGCCCCCCCAGATGAGGGTGAGTGATTTATGGACTGGCCGGATCATTGATTCAGACCAGGGTTTTAAGTTAATACAAGGAGAGCAAGAGGTGGAGGAGGGAGGAATTAGGGCGGGGGGGGGGTAATGAGGGAGTGAGGTGGATCGATGAGGGGGGGATGATGACGGGGGATGACGGGTGGACTTGTGGGGTGTGGGGGGAGGGGGGGGGGATGATGGTCGTGAGCACTTTGGCTTGTATTTTTAGCTTCTCAAAGTTCATACCCAGGACAAGAAGGGAGACATAGTATAGATTATAGATTATACTGAACGTCTGCATTGATAAACGCTTCTCCTCCTCTTCCTCCTCCTCCTCTTCGTCCTCCTCCTCTTTCTCTCTCGATGTTTCTACCCCTCATCTTCAACTCTCTCCCTCCCTCCCTCCCTCCCTCCCCCCCCTCCCTCCCTCCCTCTCTCTCTCTCTCCAGTTCCTCTCTTGCTAACCCTCTCTCTCTCTCCCTCCCTCCCTCCCTCCCTCCCTCCCTCTCTCTCTCTCTCCAGTTCCTCTCTTGCTAACCCTCTCTCTCCCTCCCTCCCTCCCTCCCCCCCTCCCTCCCTCCCTCTCTCTCTCTCTCCAGTCCCTCTCTTGCTAACCCTCTCCCTCCCTCCATCCCTCCCTCCCTCCCTCCCCTCCCTCTGATGAAAGAGGGAGTTGTGAAAGGGGGATGCAGGGGGGGGGCTGCACCAAAGGGAGGAGTGTGTCCCTATAAGAGGGCTGAGCAACAGTCTCCACGTAGATAAACCTCACGGAGGCGGAGGGTAGGAACCATACAGCCACGTTAGACCTCCCCAGCGCCCCAAAGGACCCGCGACCAAGACCCGTCACACACAGGTAAGACCTGACCTGCTTCAGTTCCTCAGGCAAAGCTGAGGACGACCTCACCTGCTCTGGTTGGCTGGTATCTGTGACCTTGTCTTTGTCCTGCTATGGGACCCACAGGAGTCTGTTTAGACTTGGAACTGTTTCTACTTTTGATACGGTTACGATTGATACTTAACGTGCGGTTCAGTTTGGCGTGTCTCTTGAGAAGTGGCAGTTAGAGAAGGAAAGAGTTTCCAGTTTGGAGATTTGAACGAATTTCTCTCTTGGTTTTTTAGTGGATAACTTTAGTTTCCCCCCCCCCCCCCCGTTGTCGAAATGGAAAACATATTAAATGCAGCTAAAACAGAGAGAGAGAGAAATGACATGTTAGGTGAGAAACAATTTGGTTCATTGGACATTCTTCTCTGATTAGATATCAGTACCCGACACACTAACAATTTCTTTCACTTAGTAAGAATAAAAAAAAGGACCCACAATACATTTATTACCTTGTTTATATTGACTAGTGCTCTAGGTCTTTCTCCAGCTCTTTAATTGTGTTGTATGGAGTGAGTTCATAGACGTGACAACTGCTGTTTTACATGGACTGCTGTAGCCAGGCTCTCTGCCTGTGATGGCTCCTGGCTATGTTGGAGTCCAAAACCCATGACAGGAGCAGCTTTCTCCCATCACTCTCAATGTCGTACTATTGATTTTGCAATTCATGAAATCAATGCATCTTCACAGAGAAGGCAAGACTATTATTTTCTGAAATGATCACCTAGAGGCTTTCATCTTTAAGCTCGAGGACACAGAACACAGGCTAGTGTTGAGGATTTTTGGTTTAAAAAAAACAAAAAAACATTCAACCTCAGTAACACACCTGTGAAAGCGGAGCCACACTGTGTTTGAAGGTTTCAGACCACTCTGTCTGTGTGTTCTGTTCTTGTCAAACGTCCTATGTAATCAACAGTCCATTCAACAGCCAGCAGCCCGTAAATCCTTAGAGCTCCATACTAGGTTGTGATTTACTACTAATGTTCTCCTGGGCTTCGGTGGTTTTGTGAATGGAGGGAGAGCCCTTCAGTGAGCAGTATGGTGCGTTTATTACAACACAGGACATAATATTATAACACTGGACCGCCCAGGTCATTAAGGCTGAGTGCGAGTGAGTCAAACAGGGTCAAGAATTCCTGTTTCCTCAAGTTAATCAGAGAGAATTGTTGTGGTTGTTGTTGTTGTTATTATGCGTATTATTATTATTATTATTATTATTATTATTATTGTTGTTGTTGTTGTTGTTGTTGTTGTTGAATGAAGGCTTATTTACTAACAGGTTAGTTGGAGGTTGAATAAAGGGGTTTTCCTGCACCTTTTCTGTCTCAGGAAAGAATATCACATCCAATGCTATTCATGAAAACACATTAACTGTCAATTGATTATGCATTTTTATTCATTTTTAATTTCCTAAAACAATTATTTGAAGATGAGAAGAAATTGATGTTGTCGATTTTAATATTACAGATAGTATATTACAGATAGCAGGAAGTCCACATTTTTATAAGAT
>NC_137688.1:83278655-83303655 GCF_963989245.1 Nansenia antarctica
GGGGAACGTGGAATAGAAAGAGTGGAATATACGTACGGGATGTGAATCCTTCTGTTTATGTACTGTTGTCTTATGATCACAGTAAGGGGGTCAGAGGCGGGGTCATAGGATGATAATGATGTAGTCAGGCAGAACTTAATCATAATAATAATAATAATAATAATAATAATAATAACAATAATAATCATAATAATAGATTTGATTTAAAAGCGCCTTTCTGAAGCTCAAGGACACTGTACAGAAAAAAAGAGAAGAGAAGCAAGACAATAAACAACAAAAAGAAACACAACAAGCAAAAAGGCAGCTATAGGGGATAGTGTTAATAGTGTTACTCAGGACCATGCCATGCTGTAGGAAGGGTTAGTGTTAATAGTGTTAGTTTGGACCATGCCATGCCAGGCTAGTCTGAACAGATGCATCTTGAGTCTGGTCTTGAATGTGTTGAAAGTATCAGAGCATTCGGATGGCTGGTGGAAGGGTGTTCCACAGCTTGGATGGCTGGTGGAAGGGTGTTCCACAGCTTGGAGGGCTGGTGGAAGGGTGTTCCACAGCTTGGAGGGCTAGTGGAAGGGTGTTCCACAGCTTGGATGGCTGGTGGAAGGGTGTTCCACAGCTTGGAGGGCTAGTGGAAGGGTGTTCCACAGCTTGGATGGCTGGTGGAAAGGTGTTCCACAGCTTGGATGGCTGGTGGAAGGGTGTTCCACAGCTTGGATGGCTGGTGGAAGGGTGTTCCACAGCTTGGATGGCTAGTGGAAGGGTGTTCCACAGCTTGGATGGCTGGTGGAAAGGTGTTCCACAGCTTGGATGGCTGGTGCAAGGGTGTTCCACAGCTTGGATGGCTAGTGGAAGGGTGTTCCACAGCTTGAGTGGCTGGTGGAAGGGTGTTCCACAGCTTGGATGGCTGGTGGAAGGATGTTCCACAGATTGGATGGCTGGTGGAAGGGTGTTCCACAGCTTGGATGGCTGGTGGAAAGGTGTTCCACAGCTTGGATGGCTGGAGGAAGGGTGTTCCACAGCTTGGATGGCTGGTGGAAGGGTGTTCCACAGCTTGGATGGCTGGTGGAAGGGTGTTCCACAGCTTGGATGGCTGGTGGAAGGGTGTTCCACAGCTTGGAGGGCTGGTGGAAGGGTGTTCCACAGCTTGGATGGCTGGTGGAAGGGTGTTCCACAGCTTGGGTGCAGCGACAGAAAAGGCACGGTCGCCAAGTGTGCGTCGCCTAGTGCATTATGGGTATGACGAGGAGATCAGCGTGGGAGGATCGGAGATCACGTGCAGGGGTGGAGGTTTAAGCTTATTAAGACAACGGGTGGTGGGGGGACTTTAGTTAGTTAGATTAATGGTGCGCAGAGGGGCCAAGGGAGACTGTAGGAGGGCACATGAATAGATAAAAAACCTCAACCACCGATGCAGTTTAAAATAGTCTAGTATATGATGAACATTGGACTCCATTAATCCAGGTCTTTTTTAAACAGAGGGCGAGGCAGAGAACAAAGCACTTACAGGAGATGCACCCATGTGTGCATAATCCGGATTTAACGCATTACTCACGTTGCCTCATTTATTTTACATTTCCTGGCCTCGGTGATAAAAAACTGCAATAATGAGGAAACTGCGGAGAGAACAGCAGGGAGATACTGAGAGATAGTTGAGGTAGATGACGTCACCGCCACTAAAACTAATCTGGAGCTGTGTGTCATCATATACTGTATATACAGTATATATTGGCTGCGTTTGTAAATTCGCTCTGGAAATCTGATCAGCACTGCGAGGAACGCCACTTGTCCAATCCAATAACTTGGTCCCTTTATGGTCCCGTCACCCTTTACGTTGACGAACCCAGCGTGAGCTCCGGCGATCTCCGAGCGGATTGTCTGGTACAGTGTCATGTCAGGACCATAGTGGGGTGGAATCACGGAACCCACAATATCAGAGAGTCTCGCTTAGGGAGACCGCTACTGTACCAGTCAGAGGTTGGGACACACTTTCCCTTCAATTGAGTGAGGAAGTGTGTCCAAACTTTTGACTGGTACTATATGTGTGTGTGTGTGTGTGTGTGTGTGTGTGTGTGTGTGTGTGTGTGTGTGTGTGTGTGTGTGTGTGTGTGTGTGTGACATGCTGTCGAAATGGACATTATGAAGAAATGAACGGTCTTGGAATTCCACAGACACAGAAGAAGAGAGGGAGCACAATCCTGCGCGTGTGGCCTGTGTTCCCGCCCTGTGGTGGGTGTGGTCATGTGACATGTAGCTCACATCTCTGTACCCCATTAGCCTCAGAGATATGGGGGGGTCAGAGATATGGGGGGGTCAGAGATATGGGGGGGTCAGAGATATGGGGGGTCAGAGATATGGGGGGGTCACAGATATGGAGGGTCAGAGATATGGGGGGGTCAGAGATATGGGGGGGTCAGAGATATGGAGGGTCAGAGATATGGAGGGTCAGAGATATGGGGGGTCAGAGATATGGAGGGTCAGAGATATGGGGGGTCAGAGATATGGAGGGGTCAGAGATATGGAGGGTCAGAGATATGGGGGGTCAGAGATATGGGGGGGGTCAGAGATATGGGGGGGTCAGAGATATGGAGGGTCAGAGATATGGGGGGTCAGAGATATGGAGGGTCAGAGATATGGGGGGGGTCAGAGATATGGGGGGGGTCAGAGATATGGGGGGGTCAGAGATATGGGGGGGGTCAGAGATATGGAGGGTCAGAGATATGGAGGGTCAGAGATATGGGGGGGGTCAGAGATATGGGGGGGGTCAGAGATATGGGGGGTCAGAGATATGGGGGGGTCAGAGATATGGGGGGGGTCAGAGATATGGAGGGTCAGAGATATGGGGGGTCAGAGATATGGAGGGGTCAGAGATATGGAGGGGGGTCAGAGATATGGGGGGGTCAGAGATATGGGGGGGTCAGAGATATGGGGGGGTCAGAGATATGGAGGGTCAGAGATATGGGGGGTCAGAGATATGGGGGGGTCAGAGATATGGGGGGGTCAGAGATATGGGGGGGTCAGAGATATGGGGGGTCAGAGATATGGGGGGTCAGAGATATGGGGGGGTCAGAGATATGGGGGGTCAGAGATATGGGGGGTCAGAGCAAGCCCGGATTATCCATATATTGCATCGGGTGAATGCCCTGGGGCACCAGCCAATGGGGGGGCACCAAATTATTCGGACAATGAAGAGACCTTTAAAATATTTTGCGCACATTTTTAAAATATAGGCTATATTTACTGGAAGTCATCCACACAGGTACAAAACTAACGGTTATATTTAGGCTATAATTTATAAAAAGATAAATAATTGCGAGTTCGGTGTAAGTGCCCCCCCCCCCCAGTCATAGACAAGTGCGCGATTCATCAGAGTAACGCATCCGGGTACTTTCCCCTCCCGTAATGTCCACGCCCCTTTTTGGGTGATAGAAGCGGAGAAGTTTGAATGGCGGTCAATGGGAATTTCTGGTCTTCGCTACTTTAATCCGATAAAATAAGAAAACCGTAGTGCTTTTTAGATATTAGGAGCCCAAATCCGATGGCCAGTTAGGCAAACTATTATATAGTGTCGTTGCCGATCAATGATCGACGTCGTTATATAGAGAAAATTAATGAAATTGGGGTTGATGCATCAGAGCCGTCATACGTCATCTCCCTGTCATCTGGGATTTGTAGTTCTTCATTTGATTTGCCGTGGTCCTAACGTCTTCACCTCCAGTCCCCCCAACAGCGTTTGCTTTCGTTTCTTCTTTGAACATTTATCTCCCATGATTACAATAGAAATATCATGCACAGTAGCACTAGTCGATAGCCGTTATGGGTGAAGGGTTAGTAGGTACTAAGTAGTACCTTAGTAGGCTAGATAGTAGGGGGGGGGGGGGGGGGCACACATCAAGTCTGGTCACCCTAGGGCACCCTAGGGGGTTAATCCGGGCCTGGGTCAGAGATATGGGGGGGTCAGAGATATGGGGGGGTCAGAGATATGGGGGGGGTCAGAGATATGGGGGGGGTCAGAGATATGGGGGGTCAGAGATATGGGGGGGGGTCAGAGATATGGGGGGTCAGAGATATGGGGGGGGGCAGAGATATGGGGGGGTCAGAGATATGGGGGGTCAGAGATATGGGGGGGTCAGAGATATGGGGGGTCAGAGATATGGGGGGGTCAGAGATATGGGGGGTCAGAGATATGGGGGGTCAGAGATATGGGGGGTCAGAGATATGGGGGGTCAGAGATATGGGGGGTCAGAGATATGGGGGGGTCAGAGATATGGGGGGTCAGAGATATGGGGGGGTCAGAGATATGGGGGTCTCACAGCACTTCTCTGCCCTCTGAGGGTTTTCCTTCATAATCACTCAATGAACCGCAGAGGACGTTTGTGACACGGTCTGGTCAATTGGTCCGCAAGTCTGCAATCCGATTTGATGTTCGGACTTTTCCTTTGAAAAAAACTGTACACACATTTCAGCGTTGTTGAAAATCATTGACACACATCGCTAGTCAACTAACACAGCTTGTTTTGTGAGCCTGCTAACAATGTAAAGTAGTGTTGTAGTTAACTAGGTAACAATGGGGGGATTACTCACCCAATCCATTGCTTTGCAGTATTTTGGCTCGACTAGCGAGTGTGTGTTGCGATTTTCAACAACGTTGAAATGTATTTCCATGTTTCAAATAAAAGTCTGAACATTTTGATTGGTGGCCGACTTGCGGCCCAAATGACCAGAGCGTGTCACATTTTACACGGTACTCTACATCGTTGTGTGAGGTGATTCGACAGACACAGCACTGCATAGTTCATTCCTCTGACAGTGTGGAGTGCGATTAATCCACCCTCACGCCCTACGTGCACACTCCTTTACCTCACCTGCAGCTTCTCAACAGGGTGGCAGGCAGCTCTGCTATAATCACTTAATTAATTGGTTTATTTTGGAGTAAATCACTTAATTACACACAGTAATTGGGTCGTCAAAGGACTCTGGTGTATCTGGAGCCTGTGTTTAGAACTAAGGCGTCCAGTTCTGTGCCTGTCTTGGTCTGCAGTGTGTGGACCCCAGTCTGGTTCTGGTTTTAGCCAACGTGTGTGTGCTTGTCTCACCAAACAACTTGGCTAAAGTTTTTAAAGAAGTTTGTTTAAAGAATTGTTTCAAGAAGTTCTCAGGGTTCAAGTTTTAGCGTTTCAACGTTATTGTTATGTCACATTGGATGCTGTCCAATTATATGCTAGAGTAGAAGAGTAGCTGATGCCTTGCATCACCTAATGGCGATCCTAATAAATCAAATCAAATCTCTGTCTGCAACAAGCCTCCATATCTCTTATAAGAACCTATTTAACTTAATAAGCTTGAAAAAGACTAGACAACTCTTTGTCTCAATCCTCCATACTGTTTCTGTAATTCAGGACCAGAGAAGACTTCATTATGTGTGTAGGGGATCATGGTGCCATTACGTCTGGTCTTGTCTTGTCATTTTCTGGAAGTTTTGACTTGAGAACAAAACATTTTGGTAGACGTTCAGAATCACATTTGAGTCTGGAGTCTCTCCTCCCAGCCCTGTGCAGTATTGTGTCTATGAACCAGCCCAGCCTCCACAGAGACTAGAGGAGAACATCACGCTTCAGCCTCAATCACATTACTTCTCCCTGAACCTGTCTGTCTATGTCTGCAACGAGCATCCATATCTCTTATAAAAAACCTGTTTAACTTAATAAGGTTGGGAAAAAGACTAGACAATTCTTTGTCCCGATCCTCCATACCGTTTCTGTAATTCACTCACCCTTGATAATCACTCACCCCAGCCCCTTTTCTTTAGCTGTTACCACGGGACAACATTAAATAAAAACTCACTCAAGGAGGTGTATCGATTCTGTTTGTAGTCATGAAGCAGCTTTTTTTTTTTTTTGGGACTGAGTTAGAGGAGGGGTTCTCGCCGCAGACACCGTCAGATGGATAGAGTGTGGTGTCGCGGTTTAGGGGAATGGAAGAGATGGGTTTCACCTCACAAAATAAAGGCGCTGATTCAATTTCGAAAGGAAATTGGAAATGTCCACATTGTAGGCGGAACGAGAGATAAACACAGGTTATGGATGTGGATGAAACGAGGGCCATGCCATGTGCTCAGGGGATTGAATAGAGCCTTTGTATAGCCTAGAGTAGCTATGTATATTAAAGGCCCATGTCAGCTAGTTTCTGCTTTCTGGCTTTTAATAAATACTGAAATAACAATAGCACTGTGTGGTGGTGTTAGTCATTCACGGAGGTATGTGTGAAGTAATGGCAGTTATAGCTAGGCCTAGGAGCAATGTTCAATAAAACGTTGTTGTAAGGTTGTTTGACACGCAAAAAAAGCTGGAAGGCTGTAGAGCTGTAAAGATGTATGAAATGTATGAAATGTATGAAATGTCATGCTGTTGAGTTAAGAACATGGAATATATCGGCCAAAACATACATACTTTGATCTAATTGACAATTTCCTGACGTGAGTCATTGTGCAGTAACATTGTGGAGCACCAGGATGTCATATATCAGCAAATATGTTTTTTTTTGTTGCATTATGGGACGGCAGCTGGTGAAAGGGGGAACAAGGCAGCCAATCCAAATGTTTGGACTTTAATTCTGAAAAAAAAGTTGTTGAAAATCAATGACACGCTCACTAGTCAAGCCAAAATATTGCAATACAACAGATTGGGTGAGTAATCCCCACTGCTATCTAGTTAACTACAACACTACTTTACATTGTTTAGCAGGCTCACAAAACAAACTGTGTTAGTTGATTTTCAACAACGCTGAAATGTATTCACATTTTTCGGAATAAAAGTCGGAAAACATTTGGTCGGTTGCTGACTAGAGGAAAAGCATCTTGGATTCAAATTGTGTCTAACATTCCAATGTGTCTAACATTCCAATGTGTCTAACATTCCATTGTGTCTAACATTCCATTGTGTCTAACATTCCATTGTGTCTAACATTCCATTGTGTCTAACATTCCAATGTGTCTAACATTCCAATGTGTCTAACATTCCATTGTGTCTAACATTCCAATGTGTCTAACATTCCAATGTGTCTAACATTCCATTGTGTCTAACATTCCAATGTGTCTAACATTCCAATGTGTCTAACATTCCATTGTGTCTAACATTCCAATGTGTCTAACATTCCAATGTGTCTAACATTCCAATGTGTCTAACATTCCATTGTGTCTAACATTCCAATGTGTCTAACATTCCAATGGCTAACATTCCATTGTGTCTAACATTCCAATGTGTCTAACATTCCATTGTGTCTAACATTCCAATGTGTCTAACATTCCATTGTGTCTAACATTCCATTGTGTCTAACATTCCAATGTGTCTAACATTCCAATGTGTCTAACATTCCAATGGCTAACATTCCAATGGCTAACATTCCAATGTGTCTAACATTCCATTGTGTCTAACATTCCAATGTGTCTAACATTCCAATGGCTAACATTCCAATGGCTAACATTCCAATGGCGGTTGGTAAGACTGTCAGTCCTCCACTCCCTGGTTGTTGCCAGGTGGGACAGGGACATACGGTCAGGGTTGCCAGGTGGGACAGGGACGTACGGTCAGGGTTGCCAGGTGGGACAGGGACATACGGTCAGGGTTGCCAGGTGGGACAGGGACGTACGGTCAGGGTTGCCAGGTGGGACAGGGACGTACGGTCAGGGTTGCCAGGTGGGACAGGGACGTACGGTCAGGGTTGCCAGGTGGGACAGGGATGTATGGTAGAGGTCTGCAAGCCCGGTGGGTGTGTGCAGGTGTTGTTCTGCCCCTGTCTCTACGGTAACGCTCCTTCTCTACCCTGGATCTACCTATCTATCATACCCCTGAATCCACAACAGCATTTCCTGTCAAACTCTCAGATATCCCTGATCAGCTGTGGTTTGTTAACGCGTGAAGTGACTATATGGAACTTTTGACCGATGGTCAAATCAAGTCATCAAATAAAAAAGAACAATGCTTCATTACCGGGCCAGTTCATGACAGAATAGCGGTGCTCTGTAGGCTAGCAACCCGTGCTCCTACCCTGCCAGTCTGCACTGGTGTTAGAGGAGCGCTAACAAGCACTGGCGGACTCAGGGGGGGGCAGGCGGGGCGACCGCCCCTCCTGGTGCCCCCACAGTTGAAAAACGTCCCGCTTAAGTGCCCTTTTGCGTGGCAAAAATTCCCTTTTGAGTGGCGAAAATGAGAGGATGTGCCCTATTGGTGCACCTCCAATGGTGTAAACTTGACCATGTGCCCCCACCGTTGAAAAACGTTGCACTAAAGTGCCCTTTTGAGTGGCAAAATTAGAGGATGTGCCCTATTGGCTGCCCTTCCAATGGTCTAAACATGACCATGTGCACTGATGGGGTCCCATGTTGTGCAGTAGGTGCCCTTTTTTTCTTTTCGCCCCTGCCCTTCAAACAGCCTGAGTCCGCCACTGCTAACAAGTGCAACAACTTCACGACTGGACTTGAGTTAGATGTTAAGCTCATTTTCAATGGGATTAGTTGTCCACCACGTGGAAGGGGAGGCTAATGAATAATTCATTGTATTCATGAGAACGCCTTGGCAGGAGCCAGTCAGTGAGCATAAAGGCGAGAGCATAATGAATATTCATCAATTGAATTGCTTGACAGAGTGCCCGTGTGAAAACAGGCAGAACCCAGACATAAAGTTGTTTTTCTCAGAGTTACTGTAGCGACACAACATACTCTGCTAACTCATAGCAGCAGCTACTTTCAACCCAGGCGTTGTTAAAGAAGGCCTGGAGGCTTAGCTAAGCCCAACGTTATTAATGAACAATATACATACAGTACCATTCTTCAAAGTAGCCACCTTTAGCTTTGATGACAGCTTTGCAAACTCTTGGCATTCTCTCAGTCAGCTTGGTGTGTGTGTGTGTGTGTGTGTGTGTGTGTGTGTGTGTGTGTGTGTGTGTGTGTGTGTGTGTGTGTGTGTGTGTGTGTCAGTGGAAAAGGAAACTGTGAAACACCGCCCAGCATTCTCTTGGGAGAAAACCCCCCCCAAAACATGCTACTAAAATATAAAATATACAAAAAATATACTAATCTAAAATATAAAACATATTCTGGTTTGTTTAACACTTTTTTGTTTACTAGATATTTCCATATGTGTTCTTTCATAGTTTTGATGTCTTCAGTATTCATCTACAAGGTCAGAAATAATCTATAAATAAAGAAAAACCATTGAATGAGAAGGTGTGTTCAAACTTTTGACTGGTACTGTAGATTGACAAAATGTGGGCGGGGCTAAGCTTGTCTGCATAGCGTCACCCAGGACAGAGTGGCACCTGTCACTCATATTGTATCCCTCTTTGGTTATTTTACTAAAGTTTGTTGGCCTTAAACGAAGGACTGTGTGGTCTAATGAGATAAGAAGTTGATTAACATTATATCATAAACAATTCAGTCAAAATTTGATGGAAAGAATTAAGTGACTTCCAGGGAAATTCTGAAATAGTTTAATTGTACGATTCAACGAAAGCCCATCCAAACAAATAATTGTCATTATGTTTAATTATGCCATAATAGCTAAATCGTAGCGTAATGCCTGTGTGTGTGTGCGTGTGTTTGTGTGTGTATGGGTGTGTGTGTATGTGTGTGTGTGTGTGTGTGTGCGTCTGTGTTTGTGTATGTGTGTGTGTGTGTTTGTGTGTGTGTGTGTCTGTGTATGTGTGTGTGTGTGTGTGTGTGTGTGCGTGTGTGTGTGTGTGTGTGTGTGTGGCTTACTTAACTGTGTGCGCGCAGTATTGTTTGTTTTGCGTTCGCTTTCTGGGAAATTCTCCCTGATGGCTTATTCACTACAACAAAGACTCTAAATTACCCAAAATCACCAGTCTGTGTGTCATTGTGTTCCCGCTGTGCCAGAAGCGCTAATTCATGCTTCAATTAAGGAGATGATGAGTTTGGCTAATGATGTGTAAACAGATGTTCTTGTGTTGCTGACGTCAGCGCCACAAGACTCGGATGGCTCACGGTGTGTGTGTTTGTCATATGGGGTTTCTGGCCTCTCTCTCTCGCGTATCATCCAACTTCTTAACACACCGTTATCCTGAACGTTTCATATCAGACCTACACTGAACTCAACTTACACTACAACTACTATACACATGATAACACACTATGCTACACGCTCCTAGCTGTACAAAATGACAGTGAGTTGACCTCTGAACTCTCTGTCCTCTCTCCTGTCTTTCCCATGCAGCCTTTTCCTGTTCCGATACTGAACACCAAGGACCATGAAGACCCTACTCCTCACCCTGCTGCTGCTGTGTCTGTGTGTCCCTGTCCACTGTGACTGCCAGGGAGACTGTCTCACCTGCAGCCAACTCCTGCCCAAAGAGCTCAACTTCAACATACTGGTGAGGGTCACTATCCTTCTACATTCAACACTAGAACAGCCGTGCCTTTTTTACCTACTAAAAGAGCCGCCTCGGGTTCCCCTCTTTACAATGCTACGCTGCTATTTACACACAACGACCACTAGTTGGCCGCTTGTAAATTAGCCTGCTTCCTACACAGAAAAACTGCAAAATAGCTTTATACTAGCTTATCCTGATGTGATTTTGAAAATGTAAGGATACTGGGTGGTAGAACGCACATATCTAGGAAAAGTAATGAAAGGAGGGTCCTGAAATTTGATCGAGTGCAAAGATATAAAAACATAATTTACTCACTCATGGCTGATTAAGTGATAAAAAATAAATAAAGTATGTTATTTTTTAAGTGGGGCAGTCCCACTCATATTTTTCATTTTTATATTGTGATAGAGACAGTAGAGATTTTGACAGGAAGGATGGGTGAGAAAGAGAGAGAGAAGGGATGACATGCAGGAATCGAACCGGGAACCCTGCGGTTACATGGTCGATGCTTAGTGTGTTATGCCACCGATCACCCCTACATTTTAACCATTTAGCAGACGCTTTTATCCAAAGCGACTTACAATTAGAGATTACAGGGTTACAGTCTCCCTGAAGTAATTTAGGGGTAGTTGCCTTACTCAAGGGCACGCTAGTGGTGGTGTTCCCAGGTGGGATTTAAACTCATGACATTCTGATCACCAGTCAAACTGACTATCCACTAGGCCACCAGTATCCCTATATTAGTATATATTCTACTACATTGTCTGAACCCACCCTCTCAACCTTCCTAGTAATCTTACACATTTACATTTATATTTTACATTTAAATTGAAAACAATAAAGTGAATCATCTATCCATCAGTCATCGTAAGAAAAAGTAATCTATACTAGGGCCAGGGGCCATTACACACCTCTATCTATCCCTTTCATAATATAATATAATAGGTGCCATTTACCTGATGCTTTTCTCCAAAGCGACTTACATTGCAGTGAGTGCATCATACATTTTTCAGTATATATGGTCCCAGCTTTCATCCCCGAGCTATCACACATCCCACCTGTCAATGTACCGTGATAGAAGTGAATTTCTGTGAATTTAGATTAGATTCAACCTTTTTGTCATTGCACAAAGTACAACGAAAATAGTTTTTTGCTCTAGGCACAGGGTCAGCCATAGTCAGGGTTAGCCAATTAAGGGTTAACTGCCTTGCAGTGGTAGGCACCTTAGATATGATGCCAGCAACCCTCCAGTCACCAGCTCACATGCAGCTCCCTCCTGAGGTGGGGTTCGAACCAGCGACCTTCAGCATTGCTAGCCGGCCGCTCTAACCTCTAGACTACCTGTCTCTCTAACCTCTAGACCACCTGCCTCTCTAACCTCTAGACTACCTGTCTCTCTAACCTCTAGACTACCTGCCTCTCTAACCTCTAGGCTACCTGCCTCTCTAACCTCTAGACTACCTGCCTCTCTAACCTCTAGACTACTTGCCTCTCTAACCTCTAGACTACCTGCCTCTCTAACCTCTAGACTACCTGTCTCTCTAACCTCTAGACTACCTGTCTCTCTAACCTCTAGACTACCTGCCTCTCTAACCTCTAGGCTACCTGCCTCTCTAACCTCTAGACTACCTGCCTCTCTAACCTCTAGACTACCTGCCCCTCTAACCTCTAGACTACCTACCTCTCTAACCTCTAGACTACCTGTCTCTCTAACCTCTAGACTACCTGCCTCTCTAACCTCTAGACTACTTGCCTCTCTAACCTCTAGACTACCTGCCTCTCTAACCTCTAGACTACCTGCCTCTCTAACCTCTAGACTACCTGCCTCTCTAACCTCTAGGCTACCTGCCTCTCTAACCTCTAGACTACCTGCCTCTCTAACCTCTAGGCTACCTGCCTATCTAACCTCTAGACTACCTGCCTCTCTAACCTCTAGACTACCTGCCCCTCTAACCTCTAGACTACCTACCTCTCTAACCTCTAGACTACCTGTCTCTCTAACCTCTAGACTACCTGCCTCTCTAACCTCTAGACTACCTGCCTCTCTAACCTCTAGACTACCTGCCTCTCTAACCTCTAGACTACTTGCCTCTCTAACCTCTAGACTACCTGCCTCTCTAACCTCTAGACTACCTGCCTCTCTAACCTCTAGACTACCTGCCCCTCTAACCTCTAGACTACCTACCTCTCTAACCTCTAGACTACCTGTCTCTCTAACCTCTAGACTACCTGCCTCTCTAACCTCTAGACTACCTGCCTCTCTAACCTCTAGACTACCTGCCCCTCTAACCTCTAGACTACCTACCTCTCTAACCTCTAGACTACCTGTCTCTCTAACCTCTAGACTACCTGCCTCTCTAACCTCTAGACTACCTGCCTCTCTAACCTCTAGACTACCTGCCTCTCTAACCTCTAGACTACTTGCCTCTCTAACCTCTAGACTACCTGCCTCTCTAACCTCTAGACTACCTGCCTCTCTAACCTCTAGGCTACCTGCCTCTCTAACCTCTAGACTACCTGCCTCTCTAACCTCTAGACTACTTGCCTCTCTAACCTCTAGACTACCTGCCTCTCTAACCTCTAGACTACCTGCCTCTCTAACCTCTAGACTACCTGCCTCTCTAACCTCTAGGCTACCTGCCTCTCTAACCTCTAGACTACCTGCCTCTCTAACCTCTAGACTACCTGTCTCTCTAACCTCTAGGCTACCTGCCTCTCTAACCTCTAGACTACCTGCCTCTCTAACCTCTAGACTACCTGTCTCTCTAACCTCTAGACTACCTGCCTCTCTAACCTCTAGACTACCTGCCTCTCTAACCTCTAGACTACCTGCCTCTCTAACCTCTAGGCTACCTGCCGCTTATAACGTCAGTGAATCCTAAGGAGTCTAACTGGAAGGGACTGTTTGACTCTTTGTCCCACTTCTGCAAGCGGGTCTTGTACTAGGGCTAGGTCTGAGCGGGGGGCGTCCGTTGAGTGATCGAGGAGGTCAATTAGCTCTGAGAGTAATTAAGCAGAAATACAACAAACAACAGCTGGGCCGCCAGGTACGGCATCGTACCCCAGAGAGGTCATACTGTGTCTAAAACACACACGTCAAATACGTTTATTTAACACGTCAAAAATGCGATAATTTGAGTTCATTGACTGATCAGAACTGATTATGACTGAAGGTCACTAGATAGATTAACAGGTAGTTATAAAGTAGTTATTAATTATTACACTTTTTGTCGTGACGACTCATTGGTATGTAGGATGACTTTGTCACTGATGATCACCATTTGTGTCGGAAAACAATAAGCATGATTAGCTAATTATGCGTATTGTTTTCAGCCACAGTGATTCTGACATCTGTTTCAATTAATGAAAATTAATGAACGATGAATACGATTTGAAAAGTTTCGAAAATAGTGACACGGAAAGCAACAGTTTTTTTTGCCATCTTTCGGAATGCTGACTGAAATCCTGAGACAAGGTCATTCTTTCCAGTTTTCTGTACCCCCTATCTAAAACCAAAATGAGCAGATTTCACTCTTAGAAATGTCTTCAATAGCACACTAATGCACATACCGCATAATCGCAAGGTCCCTGGTTCGATTCCGGCCATCGACATATCCATGTCATTTACATTTACATTTTTGGCATTTAGCAGACGCCTTATTCCAAAGCGACTTACAATCAATACATTTGAATACTAAAAATGTGAATCAGCAATCCACCATTCGTTGCAGGAAGAGTAATCTAGTTCAGGCCCGGGGCCATTGATAGAAGGAAAAACCTTCTCCCTATCACCTTCTTCTAAAACTTTTTTTTTTTTTACTGGAGAAACTGAGAAACAGTACAAGGGGGGCAATAGAAGTTCTTAGGGACACAGTAGAGGGGAAAGCGGGTGTCTTTAGGAGACGTAGTGGTGAGGGTCAGAAGATGTCTCAGGAGGAGCAGTTAAGATGTAACCTAAAGAGATGGGTCTTCAGTCTACGACGGAAGATGGGTAGTGACTCTGCCGTTCTGACAGCCGTGGGGAGCTCATTCCACCAGCGGGGAGCCAGTGAGCCAGTGATGTCATCCCCCTCTCTCTCTCTCTCTCACCCATCCTTCCTGTCTATCTCTACTCTCTCTATCCCAATAAAGCAGAAATGCCCTAAAAACACATACGAAAAAAAGAAGAAAGAGATGTCTTCAATTCTGTGAGTCATCGTTTAGCCACCTGCTATTTTTGATAAAAAACCTGCATCCCCTGTGACTACCAATCTCTGACTAGTCACACATTGAGCTAGTAGGGGGTTCAATCTTAAACTCAAACAAGCTCATAGATTAGCCTGACAGATGTTGTTGCCTGGATCAGTGATATGAAGAAAAACCAAAAGGAAAAATCGCTAATCCGTATCATTTTGTTGAGAGTACACTTTTTGTGAAGGCTTTGTCCTGCCCTGGCCTGCTGTAAGCGGCCCGTCTGAAAACCCCCCCAGCTTTTGGTCTCTCTATTGGAAATAAGCGTGAAAGAGAGGAGTCACTAAGATGGGGGCGGAGTGAAACAGGCTTCCTCTAATGAGGCTTTTCTAATGATGCATGAACTTTGATTTGATTTGATTTGACGTGTCAAATTAGCCTTATTTGACGTGTTAAATTAGCTTTATTTGACGTGTGGGATTTGAGATGCGGCATGACCCCGACGGCTTTCCGTAGTCTGGAACGGTCGGAGATGTCACAAAGAGAGAGAGGGTGCTATGATCACTGTCACTGAGGACAGCTGCAGAACCTCACCACTCCAACATCACACACACACACACACACACACACACACACACACACACACACACACACACACACTCACACACACACACACACACACACACACACACACACACACACACACACACACTTTCTTCTACTCTGGCTGTCCAAAGTCAATTTGGGGGTATAATAACCTGAAAGGACTTTCCCATCTCCTGTCCTTCCCTCCCTCCCTCTCTCTCTCTCTCACTCTCTCTCTACCCCCCTCTCTCTCTCCCTCTCTCTCTCCCCCTCTCTCTCTCCCCCCTCTCTCTCTCTCTCTCTCTCTCTCTCCCTCTCACTCTCTCTCCCCCCCCTCTCTCTCTCTCTCCCTCCATCTCCTGCCATTCAGCATCTCTGACTCATGATATTAGCCCTGTGGCATTTGATTTTTCATTTGCGTTGGCTAATTGATTCCTGAGGCAGATTGAGTGAGTGTTTCGCCCTCTCTCTCTCTCTCTCTCTCTCTCTCTCTCTCTCTCTCCATGTATGTTTTCTCCTCTCTAGCTTAGGGTTGATGCATTTGTTATTCATTCAGTCCATGGAAATATCCAAAAGTCCTTGAACTGGAGCTACGACCCTCCGGAGATAAGGATAACAGGATGTGATTCCAGGGTTTTCTTGGATACTCCATCTCACATTGTTGTCATTAATATCATACCAGGAAGAGAGCGACCTCCGTTTCACTCTGATTTAAGACTAAAGAGAAGCCGTCTCCGTATGTATAGAGGCTGTCTCTAGGCCGTTTAACCTTGAGGCATACAGCGAAGGCACCTTGAGATAAGAACTATGAATGTGATAATCATTTCCAGCATTGATGTGTCATCTCCACAGAGAGTATCAATGATTTAAATTCAAAAGAAGAGAGTCCATCATTTATACATTCTCACTGAAATATCAAACCCCCTTTGACTCACACAGATTAGGGCACATTCATAAAGCAACAAAACGAGCATGGTGTACCATAATGATTCAGTTGGGGGGCTATTTTGTGAGAGAAAACTAATAGTCTGTTCTCTTTTGTTCTCTCTCTCTCTCTCTCTCTCTCTCTCTCTAATGATTGTGCTGTCCTCCCCCCCTCACCCCTCCCTCCCCCAGGTGTGCCTCGTCGAGTGCGAGGGGAACGTCTCTCCCGCCTTCACGTGGGACCTTTGCCGCAAGGCCTCCGCACCGCTGCGGTTACCTTCCCTCTCCGTAGGGGGCGCCGTGCTGAAGCGAGCGCAAGAGGAGGTGGAGGCTCTGATGACGCCTGACGACGAGGCCCAGGGGGACGCGGGGCTGCTGCGCTTCGACCACGTGGCCCGCGCCCTGGGCATGGACACGCTGGACCGCGAGAGCCGGACCAACCTCCTCACCGGCGGGGCCTACGGCTCCCAGCAGCCCCAGCAGCTGTCCGCGGAGGAAGGGGAGGAGGAGGAGGAAGAGGAAGAGGGGGGAGAGGGAGAGGGAGAGAGAGAGCAGCAGCAGGACGTAGCGGGGTTGAGTCTGCAGAAGCGGTTCGGCGGGTTCCTGAAGGGGAAGCACGGCTACAGGAAGCTGATGGGCTCGGGGAGGTCCTTGCAGAAGCGTTACGGGGGTTTTATAGGCGTCCGGAAATCTGCCCGCAAATGGAACAACCAGAAACGCTTCAGCGAGTTCCTGAAGCAGTACATGGGCATGAGCACCCGGGCCACCGAGTACAACAGCGTCTCGGCAGACATCACCCGACAGAACGAGGTGTAACAGGCCACGCCACGCCCCCCCTCAACACCTGTAACCCCAACACCTGTAACCACAACACCTGCCGTACGCTAGCAAACCCCCCCCCCTCCCCCCCAGTCACCCCTCCCTCCACACCACACCACACCCACACACACCACTCACCTTGCCTATTCAAGTACTAGATGTACAGTTTGTCATTTATAGTTAATAATTAAAAGAAAAAATATATGATGAGTAAAAATCTACAAATTATGAAAGACAAGGTTATTTGACAAACCCCCTTGGAATGCTGTTCCCAAAACATACAAACTCACTGTACTCACTTTGCTTTTTTTATTATTATGTATTATTATCCCATAACTGTTAAGAATTCAAACCATTTTGCCTTTATCAATCATGGATATTAGTTGTCTATCTGGTTTTCCAACGTATAACTTAAATAAACTCGTGTTTAAATGCAGGTGAAGTTTCCATTGGTTGCCCGCCCTTTTCCAGTTAGATGCTGAGCTGCTCTCTTTGGCGATGTTGGATCGCCCTCTAGTGGCCTATCTAAGAATAACTGTTAGATATCCTGCATCTTATCTGCAGAGCAGAGAGAGTCCCAGAATAACATGAGTGGATGTGTTTGCTCTCTAGTCTAACATATCCACGCTTCCTTTCACTATCGTTTCACTTCACTAATTCGGTCTGGATGAGAGGCACTTGAACTGAAGAAGACTGTTCCAGTGACTCGATTGGAAGTGAAACTAGAGTGAATCAGTGAGATGAATCTACAGATCTACAGTAGAATACAGACTCAGATACTAGTCTGATTCTAAAGCCTATCTAAAGACAAACCTATTTTACAATTTGGTGCAAAACACCACAACAAAGTAACAATATAACTAAAAAAAAAAAAAAAAAAAAAAAAAAGATGATATGAGAAACTATCCATGCTTGTATACCAATGATTTGTCGGCAAAACTAAATGCTGACTTGAAAATCAACCTGGGCTTGTGTTTTGTTCTGTTAGACACACATGTACTGTATGTATGAACAGTGTTTCCTTTCTTTAAACTGTTACCCTGTGAATCAACTTTGTCGTTCAGTATAAAACCTGTAAATAGCAGAAACTGAACATATCAATAAAGATAGTTTACTATTTATTTTGTGGCTTGTCATGTCATGCAGCAAATGATTCTGTGTCTTGAGGTGTTTTGTTCAACTTCCTAAAATGTCCCAGAATGCTCTGTTTCAGCAGCTCACCGATGACAGGATCCTATATCAATCTAATCCACACCTCAATTTTTCTACCCTTGATATGCTTTTCTTATCATCAAACTAGATAAGACCGATCTACATTTAAGCATTAACTAAAGTCAATTGTGTATGTGATATGGGGAATCATTCATATAATAAGAACTTTGAGAACCAGCCCCCAAATAGAAAGCATAGAGCTGTTCTAAGTACGGTCTATCATGATAGAAGATAGTAAGATGTTCCAGGTGGTCCTTTGTGGCTCAGTTGGTAGAGCATGGCGCTAGGTTGTGGGTTCGATTCCCGCTGGGGCCGTATATACTGAAAATGTATGCACTCACTGCAATGTAAGTTGCTTTGGATAAGCGTCAGCTAAACAGCGTATATTATTACATTATGTACAGTAAGTCCAAATAATACTAACAAAGTAACCCGACACAGAAGACTAAGGAAGACAATCAATGTTAATAGTATATTTTCAACATCAATATGACAAAACATTTCAGTTGGCATATAAAAGAGTGCATCATAAAAATTGTATTTTATTCATCAGCTTTTTTTTTCTTCTTTTTTTAATCCAAGTACATACAGTACATAGCACAATATATAAATAAATGTGTTTTTATTTTTGCTCTGTGTATTCATTGGCGTACTGCGAAGAACATTTTTGACTTTTTGACAAACAAACCGTAACAATAGTATTTTTGGTGGGATTTTAAACACACGTGAGAAAGCTTCGGGTTACGCAGATGGTTATGATTCATTGATAGAAGACATTACTGAATACGATTCATTAACAACGACTGACAGGACTGGGGTGTCGCAATAGATCACCTCTTAACCCCCGGGCCACACCGCCATACCTATACCTCTGCAGCGCGCGTGTTCTGGCTGCCGCAACACGCCATCTAGAGATTCTGACTCTCGTCTATTTTTTTCCTGGGTGCCGTGCTCGCGTGTGAAAATGATTGACAGTTGATAGGCTAACTCAACGTACAAAGACAGGGCCTGGCGCTAGCACCTCTGCAGTTAAGAGCACCTCCGCAGTTAAGAGCCGCAGCAGAAACGCAGCCGCTACGGAAGCCAAGCAAGTGTGAGAGCCTGCAGCAGTTCCGCCAGGCATACGCGCTACTGAGGTGCACCTAGACGGTGTTCACTGGGTCTTAGAAGCATTTAACGCTGTTTCCACACACAACTCTGGCTCCGTATCTCAGCTGTTATTGGCACTGTGAGGCAGACACACTCTACCTCATACCTGTTCCCTCCTGTACACACGGCTGACTGTCTGTCGTCACCATGGAGACCGATACAGTCGAGGGGTATTCAGTGTCTCTCTCTTGTACATTTGATATCAGCAACATCAGATTACAGTAAACAGTTAATCTAAAGATAACATCTATTCTGTTGGTCAGAAGACACCTTCTCGAGGGTGATATACTGCTGTAGTTGATATACTGTCGTTGTTATACTGCGTCGTTGTAATACAGTTGTGACATGAGGTGTGCGTCAGTGGTGGGTGACATCTGATAGGTCTAAAGTCAGGAAGTCCGTTTAACAGACTCCTCTACCCACGTAACGACTCACTGTCTAAAAACACTGGTAACTGTGTTACTGTGTAACAGGAAAGGATTGTTTGCATTTCACATATTACTTTACTAACATATTACTTTAAAAAAAATAAAGACTTCAGCAATAATGGAAGATAACATCGACATTGCCGAGTAAAATACAAAACGCACGGTACAAATTACACGAGACACGCAAAAAATGGTGTTCCCTTAAAAAAGCCAATTACGATTAAAAAGCTACGTACGAAGTGTGAAGAAATACATGTCTTATATTATCAACTCGACAGGTTGGTAGGGCATGTGTGTCGTAAAATACTCCCAAATATACAGTACACTTCACTTTACTCCAATCACAACTCTCTATGTTTGGACACAAGTTCCAGGTTACCAAATGATTGGTTAATGGAGCCCGACAGAGTTTCCAGAGAGGTTTTCCCAGCGAATCAGTGCACAGTAGGCATTCGAGATGGCATTTTAAATGGCATACACACATGACGTAACCCTGAAAGGTTCATAGTTTGCAAGTCCTTTGTGAAATAGGTCCTTTCTACAGCCAAGACTCTGCCTTTACATCCCAGCCATAGACTATCTCTCCCTCATCTGCATACGCTGACCAACAGACAGAGCCTGAACAGATATAGCTAGTCTTTGAGCTAGTCTTTGAGCTAGTCTTTGAGCTAGTCTTTGAGCTAGTCTTTGCACCTTTAGGATCTGTTCATGACCGTTGGTGTGGAAGTTGTGGTGATTTGTAGATCAGCTAACCTGCACAGTAGCTGCCTTGCTTAGGCTCAGTCTTGTGAACCAGCAGAAAGCCTGATTGAACTGTTGACGGACAGGCTAGCGCAACCTAAAGTAGACCTGGCTGATGTGTGTGTGTGTGTGTGTGTGTGTGTGTGTTACACATGATGAAAGCAACGCCACCAGGACAGTGCACCAGGAGTGGAAGAGCAGAGGGTGGTGGTCTGTGTGTGCGTGTGTGTGTGTGTGTGTGTGTGTGTGTGTGTGTGTGTGTGTGTGTGTGTCTAGGAGTGGAAGAACGGAGGAAGGTGGTGTGTGTGTGTGTGTGTGTTTGTGTGTGTGTGTGTGTGTGTGTGTGTGTCTGTGTGTGTGTGTGTGTGTGTGTGTGTGTGTGTCTAGGAGTGGAAGAGCGGAGGAAGGTGGTGTGTGTGTGTGTGTGTGTGTGTGTGTGTGTGTGTCTGTCTGTGTGTGTGTGTGTGTGTGTGTGTGTGTGTGTGTGTGTAGGAGTGGAAGATAAAAGGATGGTGGTGTGTGTCCTGTGTCCCTCCTCCCAGGACAGGAAGTCAGACAGCCTGAGGTCACTGGGACTCTGCAGGCCGCTGGTTTAGGTCATAGGTCATAAGGTTAAAGTTCATAGCTGCCCCCGCCCTGCTCACCATGACCCCCGACACGAGAACTAGTGTTCTAAAATACATCGACAAAATACGCAAAAAAGCACTTTTAGTAAAAGTCGTAAAAAGTACAAAAAGGTTTTTCGAAATGAAATAAAAAAGAGACACCGACATACATGGCGCTAAACTGGTTCTCCCCATACGCCCCCCCCCCTCCCCCCCACAGTCTGTTCTTAAAGAGGCGACTGCACCTCTGCCAGAGTCTCTCTCTCTCTCTCTCTCTCTCTCTCTCTCTCCTCTCTCCATCCCTCTCTTTCGGGAGGACGTTCAGTCCAGGAAGCGCTGGCAGGCTTTCTTCCAGCGGCAGGCGGTGCACCACTGGTCCCTGTGCTCGATGCCATACACCTTACGACACTTCTTAGCCTCGCCACGGACCCTCCTGCAGGGAGAGACAGACGGAGGGAGAGGCGGAGGCAGGGAGGCAGGGAGAGGTGGAGGGAGGGGGAGAGGGAGGGAGGCAGGGAGGGGGGGAGGGAGGAGAGGTGGAGGCAGGGGGAGAGGGAGAAAGGGAGGCAGGGAGGGGGGGAGGAGGAAGGGAGGGGGGAGGGGGGGGGAGAGAGATGAGAGACGGGAAGGGAAAATTAGAGTGAGATACGGAAAGAGGAAGAGACAAATGAATTAGACAGTGAGAGGAAGGAGGAGATGAGGAGGGTAAGACAGAGAAAAAGAGGATATGGTGTGGTGATAAAGACAGATATAAAGGAGTGTGGGACTGTGTGTATAATATACTATAAACTACATTATAAAGTAGTAATATTAGTATTGATACAGTATACTATAAACTGCATTATAAAGAAGGTTAATACACAGTAACATGAGGGGGAGTCTCACCATGTGGCCCAGTGGCTGCGTGGCCAGTATAGTATAGTGTAATATAGTATAGTATAATATATTTTAGTATAGTGTAGTACAGTATAATATAGTATAGTACAGTATAGTATAGTATAGTACAGTATAGAGGAGAGTCTCACCGTGTGGCCCAGTGGCTGCGTGGCGGGGAGCTGCTGCCTCCCGGATGTGTCCTGAGGGGGGCGCTGTGCTGCTGGAGCCACTGCTCGCCCACACTGACGGAGCGTACTCTGAACGACGCACTCTGGTGGAGGGAGAGAGAGGGAGGGAGAGAGAGAGAGAGAGGGAGGGAGGGAGGGAGGATGATGGGGGGAGAGACAGAGAGGGAGGGTGACAGGAGAGAGAGAGAGAGAGAGAGAGAGAGAGAGAGAGAGAGAGAGAGGGAGGGTGACAGGGAGGGAGAGAGAGAGAGAGAGAGAGGGAGGGGTGACAGGGAGGGAGAGAGAGAGAGAGAGAGGGAGGGGGTTAACACAGATGAGAAGCAGTGCATGGCAGAGAAAAACACACATTTATGTGACGGCCTTGTGTATGGGCAACCAATCTCTGAACGTGTGATATTATCTCCTTCATCTGCAGGGCCGTACTGCTGGCAGTGTTGCCGTAGCGATGCGCTTTCTCCTGTCCTGTCTTCTGTGCGCATATCAGAGCTAGGAAGGGAAGCTACTTTAAACCACTAAAATACACCCAATGCATCCAGTGGTTGGCGTGTTTTCATGTGAAATGTAATCACAAAACGCTGTTAATGTTGTTCATACTGTGTAAAACTGTATCAAATATATGGCTGTCCTCAATGCTGCGTGACACAAAAAGATAAACATATTTGGCGTTTTACAATATTTATATTATAATTATATATTTAGAATTAGATTCGGTAATTACGTAGAATACTGGCGTCAACAGTATCACAATGTAAAGTTCTATCAATGGAACACAGATCAATTAGTGATTCACACATGAGCTTTCTATATCTATAATATGTAGGCATGCATAATTCATTACAATAACCAGCCCTAATGCGTGGCATTGACACCCAGTCATCGTGTGCATATTGAGTGTTAGATGAGCAAACCCGTGTAATAACCATGTGTGTAATATCTCTCACAAGGGATCTCCACTGATCGTTGCATTTGCTGCAGTGCTGTGGGATCAGGCCATTGTCCATGTGTTGTTTACATGAAGTGAACACGTCCTACCGCTACTCGCCTATAGGTGGCATTGTTGCATCACCAGCAGATGGGGGAAGAGAGACAAAGACACTTCAGCCGATGGAAAATTATGATCAAATCAACAAGGGGATTGCCTGGTAAATACCCATGACACTGTTGGCTCTAGCAGTTGCTGCGGTGTCGCAGTAAATCTACAGCAGGAAAACAACCTCGCTTTACAGCAGTGAAACAACCTCTCTGTGCCCCAGAAGGACCTTGAATTCCTTCCGACACAAACTGACTGACTGACGGGAGCTTTGTGGGGAGGAAAAATACGCCTGCATGCTTTTCACGCAAGTATGCGATGAATGCTTGGAGACACGAAAAAAACGTGGCAATCTAGCCCTATATCTAGCACTGAAGGCAAAGACAAATAGCACAATAACACGGTCCCTACAGTGACAGAATGCAATGTAAACAAAAACTTGGGTTAAACAAAACTATCAATGATCTGATGGAGGGTGAGTCCTTATCATCCGTAGCTCTGTCTATGAAATTGAGAGCGGTTCCTCTCTGCAGCCCCTTCCTTCTGCTGTTTACCCCCCAAGAAACTGGCAGGGAGTTCGCCTTGTTGTTTTTGGAATTACGGTTTGCATCTTTACACCCATTCCAACCTTTTCAGACCTTTACATTATCCTGGGGGGGGGGTGTTAAGTGGCAGGTGTTGATTCATAATAAGGCATAGGGGTTGTGCAGCTTCTCTGAGAGCTGTTGGAACAGGAAAAAATAACTCTTCCTTCTTCTAGCATTGTAACTGCCAACGGCCCCCTGGTTTTGGCATAGATCACTTACGCTGACTGACGGAGAGACGGTTCACTGACTTCCACGTAAGTCGATTTGCATTTACATTTACGGCATTCAGCAGACGCCGCCTTATTCCAAAGCGACTTACAATCTATACATTTGACTAAGCGAGGTGAATCATCGATCCACCAGTCGTAGCAGGAAGAGGAATCTAGCTCAGGCCAGCGGCCATTGGCAGTGGTCATGATAGAAGAAGAAAGAATGAAAGATGTTGCTTTATTTTGGGGGGATAAAGGCGTTGGCTGCTAGATGCCAAGAAGGTAAATAACAACAAGGAAACAGCGAGCCTACCTGTCTGCAGTGGGTGGCGGGGGTGGGCGTGGGCCAACGACAGGAGGCGGACACAGAGACAGGGCGGGGAGCCTCCACCTGGATCGGGGGAGGTGGGGTGGGGCCAGGAGCCTGGAAAGGGAGAGGATTGTAAAGGACTGTATTCAACTGCTAAAACAACATCAAACAACAAGCTTTCCACACATGCTAATTGGGTCCTCGCGGTGTGTTCAGCTCAAGGAACAAGTCGGGTCAGATCTCTCGTAAACGGTCGTCCCCTAGTCCCCTTTAACCTTTACGTTTACACCGTTTAGCTAGCAGGTGCTTTTTATCCAAAGCGACTTACAATGAGAGATTAATTTACCTGGTAGGAGTGCTCGCAGTGGACCTGCAGGAACGTTCCGGAGGCAGTAGGAGCAGACTGGCTGAGCGGGCTGGACTGGGAGGGGCCGTCGGCGGGAGAGTCCCTCCCTCCACCGGCCCCTGGGTCGGCTCCTCCAGGCTGCCCGGGGGGAGAGGCGGGGGTGGGGGTGGAGGTGGTGGGGGAGGCACAGGCAGGCCAGGGGGCGGTGGTGGTGCCGGGGGGTCCTGGGGGGGGGGTGAGGGCCTGCTGGTCCCTCTGGTGGACCTCCGTGTAGTAGAAGTCCTCCTCGCTGCGGGAGCAACGCTCATGCTCGCCGCTGTGGCTGATGGGAAGGAAAGCACACGGATAAACGTAGATTAACACGGGGGCGGCTGTGGCGCAGGAGGTAGAGGCTGTGGCGCAGGAGGTAGAGACTAGTGGACGTAGAGGCTGGTGGAGGGA
>NC_137688.1:83308655-83338655 GCF_963989245.1 Nansenia antarctica
AGAAAAGAGGCACAATTGGTTCGGTTGAGTTGGTTAGTTAGAAAAAGTACTTTTCTCTTCAAAAGAATAGTTTTGTTCCCCCTTCTTAATGCACTCAGATTAAAGATGGAATTATTTCCAAACGAGGCCTATTTGTCAAGCCAGTACAACAACAACGCCCAGCTGTGCAGAAGTAGAACCCCTGAGAGAGAGAGAGAGAGAGAGAGAGAGAGAGAGAGAGAGAGAGAGAGACAGAGAGAGAGACAGAGAGAGAGAGAGAGACAGAGAGAGAGAGAGAGAGAGAGAGACAGAGACAGAGACAGAGACAGAGACAGAGAGAGAGAGAGAGAGAGAGAGAGAGAGAGACATACAAAGCTGAAGATAAAACCCTTGCCAAAAAATAGAATCTGAAGAGGCTTGGCGACAGAGAAACCCGACTAGCTTCTTTCAACATGTTCAATAAAAACAGTGGAAACTACGGCGCTCCATTCACCATTTATTCCATATTTTCAGAAGCCCCCAAAGTTGCATTCATGAATAGTAGTAATATCCTGTTTCCTGTGCTTTATTGACGACAGCTTGTCCTAAGTTAATTCACCGACATCAATCTCTCTCTGCTCATCAATCAATATAAAGTATAAAAGCTCAGTTGAGGTTTCGCAATGTTTGGACCTCATGAATGATGCAAACGTCTGCACCAGGGAGCAAGACTCATTAGGGTGAATCATCCTTTCTCCAGGAAACCAACAATAATCTACAGTTTGGTATGAGGGGGGTGTGATTCGATTTGGACTGTTAAGTGTTCACGGTCCATATCCTATAACCGATTAAGGAGGACCACATCAAACACCGCAAGAGGGGGGAAATAGAGTAAGGGGAGCAATAAAGGGGGGGGGGGGGGCTCTAGTGAGTAATTGCCATATTAGAGATCAAGAAGAAAAACGTAAAAAACTAAAAAAACACAAGTTACAGTCAGGTCTTTCTCCCCCCACCCCACCCCTGCAAACCCTAACCCCCCCCCCAAACCCCCCATCAGTTCCAGTAATGGATGACTCACAGGCGAAATAGTAAACTGGCCGCAACAGCATTTCCCAGGATTGCGAAAACATTGGCACACGTTGTGTTACAGTAGCCTTACTGTACGTGCAACACAGGGGCATAGCATGCCCTGCCAGCCTAGACATACCAGCTGCTTCTGCCATTTTGCGGGTTTCTTTTTCCAACTGAATTCAACATTTGTCATACTTCGGAATGGATCGAAAGCGTGAGAACAGTCATGTGACTCAGAAAATGGGGTCATCAAATATCAAATTCACTTCCATCTTCTAGTTTTGTAGCTACCAATGGCCGACTGGTTTTGGCATGGATAAGTATTTCTTATGATCACTTGATGGCTAGACGATTCACTTACTTATTTAGACAAATGTATTTGTTGTAAGTCGCTTTGGATAAAGGCGTCTGGCTAGATGCCAAAAAAGTAATAAAGTAAATGTTGTGTCTTCCTTCACTCAGTCAGTCAGGTGTGAGCATCCTTCGCCACCGACCTCCTGACCCTGACACTTGTTTGACGGCTAACAACACTACACTACAAAAGAGCTCATCTAGGGCTCCTGAGTGGCATAGCTCATAAGGTGCATGTCACATAATCGTAGGGTCCCTGGTTCGATTCTGGCCATCGACCACCTATCCTGCATGTCATCCCTCCTCTCTCTCACCCATCCTTCCTGTCAATCTCTACCGTCTCTATGCCAATAAAGTAGAAATGCCCTAAAAAAACATCTTTTTAAGAGCTCATCTGCCTCACCTCGGAGCTTCAGATGTGACGGGTGGAAGACCCAAGTGTCTATTGCTAGACCAAGAGGTCTGAGGGTGACAATCCAGTTCTCGCGTCTCAGAGAGGGCTACCTCATCACTACGGCCTGATTCAATCGCCTCTGCTACACAGGCAGACGCAGAGTGTAAACGAAGTGTGCAAAACGTGTAGCGGGAAATAAGCTCTTTGTTCATGCACTTTGCTGGTGCATAACATCATCATCATCATCATCATCATCACCAGCACATTTCACTGGCCTAATGTCTCACTCAATCTCTGGGTACTGTTTACCCGCAATGTAAATACAAAGCAAACATCCAAACACATGTTGACCACATGTTCCTGATAACATCATAACTTCCTAGCGGGGATATGAGGGGTTAAAATGATGTCCATCAATATGACATCATTGCATTAGGAAGCTCGTGCTGTTTTCAAACCAGTGAGGGAGGGTGTGTGGAGGGACTGAGGGTGTGTGGAGGGACTGAGGATGTGTGGAGGGACTGAGGATGTGTGGAGGGACTGAGGGTGTGTGGAGGGAAGGAGGGCGCGTGGAGGGACTGAGGGTGTGTGGAGGGAGGGTGTGTGGAGGGACTGAGGGTGTGTGGAGGGAGGAGGGTGTGTGGAGGGACTGAGGGTGTGTGGAGGGACTGAGGGTGTGTGGAGGGAAGGAGGGTGTGTGGAGGGAAGGAGGGAGGGAGGAGGGTGTGTGGAGGGAAGGAGGGAGGGAGGAGGGTGTGTGGAGGGAAGGAGGGCGTGTGGAGGGAAGGAGGGCACGTGGAGGGAGGAGGGTGTGTCCACCCCCAGCGGTAGGCTGCAGCAGAGAGGCTCATTGTGTTGCGTTTCACCTCGGCTGCGTTCGTAAATCCGCACTGGGTCAACGTCATAAAGGGACCAAGTCATTTGATTGGACAAGAGGCATTCCATGAGTGCTGATCAGATTTCCAGAGCGAATTTACGAACGCAGCCGCCCTCATGAAAACAACTTGGAAGTGTGCTGCTGGATAACAACGGCGTTGTTTTAAAAAACTATTGTTTTTTTTAATAACATAGTTATATCCCATTGCAGCAATATCACCACCAGCCCACTTTGAATATACATTGCATTTGGCATAATTGAATAATAATAATATATATATTATTTTTTTGTAATGTGCCATCACATGGTAGAGCGTTGGGAATTGAGTTAGTCAGAGTTACAGTAACTGGATCAATGCTCATAAACATTTTAATTATAAAAAAAAATCAACTAATTACTTGATCCTATTTAGTTTTCTTTGCAATAAAGGTAGGTTAATGAGTAGGTTATTGCCTCATTTCAGTGAGTGACAGTGCATGTAATAATAATAATAATAATAATAATAATAATAATAATAATAATGTGTAGATAGTTAGGCTTTGATGTCATGGCAGATCAACATGGCAGCAGCTACAAAGCATTCAGCAGCTCTCCGATGAGATCAACACCTTAAAAAGCTCAAATAAAACTCTAAAACATCCTCTCGACATGAAGGAATATGTCTCATCAACAATCAACCTCAGCACAGACTCACACGTTGAAAAGCACCAGTGAAAACACGCGTTATGGCCTTTTTTCTTACAGAAAAACAACCCAAAACCAAGTTTCAATGGGTCCAGGCGCACTTACCTCTGCCGATCTGCCACACACCCCCTGCCCTTCCTCCCAGCAAAGCTCTGACCGGCTGGAACTTGAAAATAAAATGCTCCTTTCTGTGCCTGGAGAATGTGTTAGTGCTGGTTACAACCCAAACCCGGAACGGATGTGAGACAAAAAGTGAAACTGGAGCTTTTTTCCTCTGCAAAAACACCCTCAAATAAAACCACCATCCAGTCCTCTCACACCCACATAAACATAGACTACATGTTGCATAACACTGGAGGGATAAACATCATGTTGTTGGGTCGTTTAAAGGTCTAAATATAGCTGCGGATGACGAGTTTGCGCTCATTATGGGATCTGATCCCGATCCGGGTTTTCACACAGATCCTGATCCAGGTTTTCACACAGATCCTGCAGAGGGTTTTCAGCGCTTGTAGTAAACAAGCTGACCATGTGGTAAGAAGGAGGGCGGCCCTGATTGGTCAAACCCTGTTTTTCAAGACACACGCCCCCACAATCTCTCTCTCACACACACACACACACACACACACACACACACACACACACACACACACACACACACACACACACACACGGACGACACACACACACACACACACACACACGCGCACACACGCACACGTCCCACAAGCTGACTTGTTTACATTAGTGGAGTGTTTGGGCAGGAGTAGGCTCCCTACAGTCGTTTCATAAGCTCCCATGTCACAACAGACACATTTTTAATCAATATTATAATGACGGTTTGACGTTTTTCCTTAGCCTACCTTCATTGTTTTTGATGCATGCATTCACAACATAGGTTATCATTTGCAATTGGAAAATATAATTAACAAATACAACTATAGCCTACTAGCAAAACAAATATAATAATATATAGTTTGCAGAAGCAAAGCAAGGCTGATGATGTCATGCTTCAGCCACACTACTGTACAGTCACTTCGTCGAGGTCTGGCCAGGTGCCATATGCTTCTCACAACACAACAAAGACCAATCTGCAGCTTCCAGTCATCCGGATTTGTGCTCGTGTGGGCGGGCTGGAGAGAGAACCCATATGGATTACATAACGCCAGGCAGCATTATAGATGGATGGGAGGAGATGGAAAGCCCCAGTGTTGCATGCAAACCTCTTTTCCTTTTTTCCTACTGCACTACTCCTATTGGCGGAGAGGGCGGCGTGACGTCACACCGCCGCTGCGTGGTCTGCGCGTGATCTAAACATGTGGACCGACGCACGGTCAGACACGCACGCGGGCAAACACACGTACACACAAACATACACGTACACACACACATACACACAAACATACACACAAACATACACATACACACACACACACACACAAACATACACGTACACACATACATGCACGTGCACACACGCATGCGCGTTTTTTTCAATACCTATGCTGCAGATTATGCATTATCACACATGCAGATGAGTGTACTGTATTCGGCCATTGTACGCACACAGGTTGGTAGGTAACCTCCACACGAGGTTTTACAGTACAAACGGAGCATTTGTTTTACGTGCATTCATTGATTTTAAAACAGCTAATTGTTGTCGGAAGATCCCATAATCCTTATGTAACATACCGTATGCTTATATGTCAATCTGATAATCCCTGTAACGCTTTTTGTGTCAAATAAGCAAGTCTCTGTGATTTAAAGATGAGTGACCATGACTCTGCCCTACCCCCCGTATCTATCTATCTATCTCCAGTTGTTTGGTTTGATAACAGACCAACAGATACAACATAATGCAACATGTGTGAAGTAAGGATAAAGCCTTAGTTCATGTTTATAACCACACAGAAACCCTGAGTAGATGCTGCTCCTCCTTCCCCCTGCTGACATTTAAAACGGATCAGATCCAGGACAGGCTATTGATTAGTTTATAGTCCTAATCTCTTTACAGGCTGCTTCGTTTAACAAAAGAGGCTAAACTTGGCTGCTCCTCTTGTCTAAAAACAAACAAGGGCTTATTGAGGATGATGACATTGTTAGACAAGAGTGTTACAAAAGGTAATGTAGTGTCGTGTATTCTTATTGATTATGAGTCAAAGAACAGTTAGTTTAAGATAATTTAATTAGTTACAGGCAGGTTTATACATTACATCTGTTCCCCGTGGATCCTGGGTGAGAAGAGAGCGCTTGTCGTGTCCCTCTCCCCGTTCCCCTCCAGAGGGGAGGGGCCAGCGTGCATGTGTGTCCCTGCCCACCCCCCAAAGGTCCCTGCTGGTCATCTGTGTCCCTGCATGCCCTGGCATGTGTGTGTGTCTAAAACATACCACATATTCATACATAGATCATACATACTACAGAAATATACTACACATCCCCCCTCGGACCACCCAGAGGGTGTTCCGAAACTAAACTACCATAAAACAAAAACAAAAACACAAAACCCCACAAACTAACTAAAAAAAAAAAAAAAAAATTTTCAAATAAAATTAAAAATTAAAAAATAAACAACAACAGACAGAAAAACTACACCAACACACAACACAAGAAGCACAATAACACAGACCAACCCAGGACCAGCATTAGGAACCAAAGATATCATAAACAAAAAATAGAAAACAACCAATAATAAAAAGAATTTTGAAAATAACAATCACAATTAAACTAAACACAGTTTATCATGCACAATTCAATACAGAAACTTCCAACGACCGATGTTTTCTTTGTCCTTGAAGCGTCGGGGTCAGAGGTTACTAGCACTTGTACCCAGTTGGAGAACAGCCTTTACCGCTGTCTCAGATTGATAACACTTCCATAGTCAGGAGCTTTCCATTTTCGTTGCGCTAGGAACAGAACCTCTCTCCTAGCTTTGTATAACCACCACATCACTTCTCAACTGACCTCAATCACACGATATAGAAACAAACAAACAATACACAAATAATGACATTCAGTTATCATAACACATAATTTTCCAACAGTAAGCATAGGACAAAGGGAATGCATTAATGCATAGATCTTCACCTCAGGTGAGGACTAGTCTTCTGAAAAGTTCATTAACGTGGACTGAGTGACTGATTTTCCAAAAACAGTCAATGAGGCCCTGTCTCCTAAGAAAGTCAAAAATCATGTCTGCTATAATAGGTGCTCCTATCTTGGCAAAATAAGTTTCCCATGCCCCTAAGACCGTTTCCAGCCATGCTATCATCTGCTGTCCATTCCCGTCGTTCCCTTTGATCTGCTGCTTCACTACCCTATTCATAGTCTTTAATCTTTTCCTAACTGGTCGTCGTCCGTCAGTGTCATTGAGGTTCAGGCAACCGCCTGGTCCCCTCCCACGCTGATCAAGGTCTGGGGAGTCGCCCTCAGCATCATCTGAAGCATGGTGCAGGCACTCGCCAGCATCCCCAGTAGCACAGGTGTCCAGGCTTTGGACACCCCCAGGCTGGACCTCCAGACTGTCAACACTCTCTGCTTCGTTGGTTTCTGGTTCATTGGCATCTGGACAGCTTTCCGCTGTCCCCTCGGTTTCAGGCACTGCCGGTAATGTCACTGGCTGTAACACTGGCATTGCCACTGGCTCTGGCAACACCACAGCATCTCCTCGTAGCTCCTCCTTCTCAGGTTCTCTGGGGACCTCGGCACCTGTTGGCACAACATCCTGCCTACTCTGTACATCCACCCCCCTGTCCACCACCCGTGGCCCTATTGGGGTAGGGATATGCCCAGACACCACTGGTGTACCCACTCTGATGTTGTTTCTCCAACAGACCCCACATTGACCTAAAGCATGGTCAATCTGTTCCATCAAATATGGACTCCAAAACCCATATTTCTTGGTGATCTTGCGTCTCACCTCCCCCCTAGCCACATGTGCTAATCCATGAGCTTCCTGTATTAACATGCCTAATAAATCTGAGGGTGCTACAACCAACCCCTCATGATTCCTCCATAGACCTGTGTCATCCTGACTTGCCCCCCTTGCTAGCCAAACGCTCTTGTCTAACGTAGTTACTCTACTCTGTAACATCAATAAATCCTCAAGTGTGACCATGCCCTGTAATTGCTTTTCATGTGTGACCAGAAGACCTTTACCTGCCTTGTCTGCTCCTGTAATGGCTTTGGCTGCATCCTCTGCAGCCCTGTTACCTTGTGTGACATGTGATGAGTCAGACCTGTGTGTGGCACACTTCACTATAGCTAATTCCTTTGGCTTCATCATGGCTTGTAACAGCTTCATGATCTGTGCGTGATGCTGTATAGGCGTACCATCAGTTCTCTTAAAACCCCGCCCCCTCCATACAGCTCCATTAAAATGACAAACATTATGTGCATAGGCAGAGTCGGTGTACACTGTCACTCTCCGTCCGGTTCCCAAGTTGCATGCTTCTGTGAGGGCAATCAATTCAGCCAACTGGGCTGAGCAAGGCTGAGGAACTGCCTCAGCCTGTTCTACAATAAACTTTGAATTCTGTGCTTTAACTAAGGAATACCCAGCGCACAAAGTTTCTCCTACCCCGTAACAAGACCCATCAACCCAATATTCTATATCAGCTCCCTTTAAAGGCAAAGCTTGTAGGTCTGTTCTATGCTTAATCACTCTGGCTGTCGATGGAACCTGAGCACCGGATGGCACCGTCACCTGACAGTCGTCAGGTGTGCATTTTACTGTACAGTTCAATTGGCATAGAGCATCTCTCCCTAGCGGCCCTGTTGGCGTGTGTTCTGACACAAGCGTTGACAGAGTTGCTCTCTGTCCCTTGTACTCTAAGTCTACAAGCTCAGTTGTAGGAATCAGCTGTTTAATTCCCTCAAATCCGATTGTCTTCACATATTCTCTAGACATAGGGAGGTGCGTGGCGCCTTCAGGCTTCTTTGTCACCACCAGCTGGCACCTCCCACTCGGATCTTCCGGGCACCCCTATAGGCCAGCTGCTGGGCCTCCGTAAGGGTTCATCACTCCTGGAGCAGGTGTAGTAGGGGGCCAATATCCTCCTCCTTGGCTCCCCCCTGCGCCCCCCTGGGGCCTGTTGCAGCAGGCACAGGCTAGATGTCCATTCTGGTCGCATTGGCATGGGTCTAGCATCTCCTTCCCTGCTGCTGTCCATCCCCCTGGTGGTGGTCCTTGGCCAGGCTGTGTGTACATCTGGTATGGAACCGCTTGCACCCCTGGTGGCCCTTGTGGGTATGGATACCCCCCTTGTGGCCCCTGTGGGTAGGACTGGTAAGTAGCAGGATACCCCCCTTGTGGCCCCTGTGAGTAGGACTGGTACGTAGCAGTCTGCACTCCAGGTGGCTGTTGCTGTGGGGCTAAAGCCTGCACTCCCTCTATGTTCCTCTCGCTTTCAGTCAATTGCAAATGAGTCAATATTCTGAGGGATTCTTCGTCTCGTGCCTTCTGTATCTGAATGTTCTTTCGATATAACTCAACTTGATGAGATACGTGGTCTATATAAACAGCTTTGTTCATGTGTCGTAGCCCCACCACTTCTGCTAGCTTATCCTTAACTGGGGTAGGAAGCCCTTCTTGTATTTTTTCCCTGATTATGGATTTTTCTAAGGGGTTATCTTCAGCGTCTTTCCCTGTCACACTTCTCCATTGAGAGTACACACGGGCAATATAACCCCTGGGATTCTCATCCCCCCCCAGTGGCTTCACAATGATATTGTCTGGGTGAATGTGAGTAGGGTAGGTCTCTCTGATTGCTTTCCACAGCCTGCCTCTGTTTGCTGCGAAGAGCTCTGGATCATAAACTGATGTATTGATATATCTATGAAGTCCTGCCTTCATCAATATTTCCTGCATTGTATCCAATCCTGCAATAAAAGCTAAGAGTCTTTTCAGGTCTCCCATCGCGGGCTGCGTACCTGTCAGTATCACGTCGACCTGTCGCGTCCACGAATGTCCTCCCTCTTGAAGAACTGGGAGTTTCTCGATCACTTCAGACAAATCTGTATGATGCCACGGATGATATTCCATCTTGTTACCCCGAATCAGCACTGGACAGTTCTTTAATGTATTTGATGACATTCGGTGACAATCTCCCTCTTTCTCCGGGCGTCTTCTCCCACCTTTCCTTTCGGCTGTGGCTATCATCTTCCTGACCTGCGAGTTGTAGCCTCCATCTGCATTGTCGTCATCACTTGAGTCTGCACTGCCATCTTCGCTGTCATCTTCCTCGTCACTCCTGTCGTCCCCTTTTCCCCTTGGCTCCTTCTTCTTCTTCTGGGAATGATCCTCCAGTGCCTTAGCATATGGAGGGGGACTGGGGGCAGGACACTGAGCTATTTTCTGTCCCTCTACCTTAAATAGATCTAAAATAGCTAACTCTAACTTGCGTTTCTCTGATCTAATCTTTCCTCTTTGATGTGCTTTGTGCCCATTGATAAGTATTTCCAATGTTGCAATTAATTGTAAATTAATGCTGCCCTCTTTCGGCCACGGCTGTTCAATGTATGCCCAACGGCTATTCCATTTCGTTGACATTTTGCTAATTTCCCTAACAAGAGGATTCATTTTTTCCACTATAGCCATAGGGGATAACGTAGCCAACATTCCACGATGTTCACTAATATCTTTTAACAGCTTCGTGGAATTCGACCCCATTCTACTTGGCTCAATATGCTGACAATATTCTATATTAGATAAGGTGTACGCTTCTTACAACCCACCTTATTTTGTCTTGTTTGCTAAACAAATGCTAGTCCAATATAACTGTATTGACCATCCCCACAAAAACCCTGCAACTTCAGAATAACAGACTTGCCTCTTGTGTATGTCAGTGCAGTATTAACTTAAATCTAATAGCTGTGTAAGTACTTTATACTTAAATGTGTTTCCTAATTGTTTATGAATGTGTCACTTAATTACTCATTCAATACTAATTACAGTTCTGGTCAACACAATTATTAAATCACAAAGGCTGATCACACCTAAGTATTCACTGATCCACAAAAACCCTTTTACTGCGCAACTATCAAATATGTACTATTCTGCTATTCCTTAATCAAACACTGTGGAAATGACCTAACTAAAATAAAAGATGTAAATTACAAATATTAATTATAACCTGTAGAGAAATCGACTTGTTATTTGGAAAAGAATGAATGATTAATTATTAATTACACACTTAAAGAAATCGACTTGTTAAGTGAAAGGAATGAATGATTAGTTAGAATTATTCACTATATCATCATATACATTGATTTAAAACTTATGGAATCAATCAATTGTTTTGGGAAACAGAAAATGAATGATCTGAATAATTAATTCAACTGATAAGTAATTAATTAAATTAATTAAAGTAATTTAATATAGAACAATCATTTAACCATCTATTTATTAATGTATCGGACTGTTTCATCGACCTCAGCTGTATCTCCCTGAGGATTCAGTGTTTTAAAATGTATTGTCGTATTTCGACCAGCAGATGGAGCTGTGCTCCGGCTAACGCGCATCGATTGCGCATGCGCCAACTCTTAGCCAAGGCTATGAATGTTTTAACCGTAACTCTAAACTATTTAAAATACCCCGAGATCAATTCACCATATCTCTATCTTTTTAACACAATTTGTTTTCATAAACGATTACTTTTCACGACACCGCAATATCTTTCAATCCAGTTAAACCACTATTTATCTCATTCAAATATTCTACATTCACGCTTCCCTCACAAAGATGGCGTCTAAACTCCGCTGAAAGTACACTGCACGTTTCCCTCATAAAAATGGCGTCTAGGAATAGACTCTCTGACACACTGCAAATGTCCGCCCACACAATAGCGTCCTCTCACACAGACAAAGAGAAATGGCGTCTACAGTTCTGCTCATATGTTTTTCACTTCTACAATATAAAACAGACTACCCAGTCCTCCAACACATAAACACAACCTCACCGAATTTTACACAAACACACACACGATATTCCAATACCGTACAAACAAATCACATACCATATTTTACAAAAAACGGGCTACAAAGTCCGGCTCTCACCACCCACCCATCAGATTATGATTATGAAAAGTTTGCATCTATTCCAACAAGATTACCGTTACACAGATTCTTTTGACTATAACTTATCTGAGATTTACAGTTTATTTTAAACACACCAATCGACTAGAGAGAGATTTCTGCAGAAAATCTGCCTTCTTTGTTAGATTGAAGTTCGCAAAATACTGTAAATTAAGTTACATTTATCTCCTGGCTGGCTCGCCATTTACTGTCGTGTATTCTTATTGATTATGAGTCAAAGAACAGTTAGTTTAAGATAATTTAATTAGTTACAGGCAGGTTTATACATTACATCTGTTCCCCGTGGATCCTGGGTGAGAAGAGAGCGCTTGTCGTGTCCCTCTCCCCGTTCCCCTCCAGAGGGGAGGGGCCAGCGTGCATGTGTGTCCCTGCCCACCCCCCAAAGGTCCCTGCTGGTCATCTGTGTCCCTGCATGCCCTGGCATGTGTGTGTGTCTAAAACATACCACATATTCATACATAGATCATACATACTACAGAAATATACTACAGTAGCCTATATGTTGTACACACACATTTCACGTCAAGTAATATATGTGACTGAGAACATTGAATGCCATATTTATTTATAGTATATTAACATTTTCTATAACGTTGCATCTGAATAGGCCCCGGTATTGACTATTTGTTATGCTGTGTGTGTGTGTGTGTGTGTGTGTGTGTGTGTGTGTGTGTGTGTGTGTGTGTGTGTGCGTACACCCCAGGGGTAATGTGGCCACAATGTACTCAATGTATATTAGTAGTAGACGTAAAGTCCCTAAAACACACACACGCACACACACACACACACACACACACACACACACACACACACACACAGCTCCTTCACACACTGGTGACAGGGGTTGAACTGTCACAAGACAATCCCATTCTGATTACGTAAGGGTCTTGCCGTTGATTACAACAGCTACGACATAAATGTATGTATGTAAATGTTTTCTGCATCTTTGAATAACTGTTGTGAAAGTCCAAGGTTCATAAAATGATTTACACATGTAAGGTGCTTGAGCTAAAGATTCAGTTGACAGTGAGGTGCCAAATTATTAACATTACCAATTTTAAAAGTTAGGGTTTTTAAAAAGGCTTTGCTATAGTTTTGGCCTGGAGTTTTTCTGATCATCACATCACATGGTCAGAAAATCTCCTGGCCCTCTAAGTAACTAAATATGAAGGTATATGTAGGTACTGTATTTCCCATTGAGAGTGAGCACCCCACTACACGCCCCCCCCCAACACACACACACACAGCATTAATAATATACACACACACACACAGCATTAATAATATACACACACACACTGTCTTTCTGCTGCCACGTCAAGGAACTGAAGCCTAACAATGTTCCTGTCTTACCCTTGTGTAATGTGACGTAACAATAAAACTTGAAACTTGAAACACACACAGCATTAATAATAGATACAAGTCATATTTATTTATAATCTCACAGAACACAATGCAGTTCCATAGTATTCCAGTCGAGATGGCTAGAACACGTTGCCCATCTCTCAGGGCCCACGGGTCAACAAGGGGTCTATTCCCATTTCCTTGCACTACTTTACGCATTTCTGACTCACACTTTCAACGATTTGGTATTACAATGCTGAAAAGGTGTGCGTGTATCTCGCCACATAGGCGTTCCAGAACGCATGTGAAAAATCACACCCGCTGACTCGAATTCACACCCTTATAGTGGCCAAGAGAAATCATCTATGAGTGTGAAATCATCTCTCGAGTTCTACAGTACATCCTATGGATTTAAAACCTTTATTTGGAAGGCAGTCCTTCTGGATAGTAAAATATAAAAAGTTACATCTCATTGATCATTATAATTAGGCTTAATAACTATTCAGCTTGTTATTTGCCATGCCTGCTTCAGCGTTTAAGCTGGTTTGCTTATGGTTTGGTCATGCTTACATTGTGGGTTTCTTTTCGATGCTGTTGATCAGCTCAAACTGTGTTCTCGCTGGTGACCAGTTTATGCTGGTCTTGCTGCAGACCAGTTTACGTGACCCTGTTATGTTAGTCAACAGCAAGACCGCCATGAAAGTGTCGAAAACAAAAGCACATATCTGCACATGTAAGGTGGTGCAGAGGCAGAGGCGTTGTTAGGATCTTGCAACATTGGGGGCTTAGCCCAGTCCACGTTTCGTCTAAGGGGTGGGGGGGTGGTGGGGGGGCAGGTGTTGTTTTCGGTTGAGGAGTCATGTCAGGGTTTGCGCTAAATCGACGGCATCCTTTTTTGTTTTTTCAGGATCCAAAGATCCAGGGCTATTCATAAAACAACAATGATCTGACTTTTCTTTTGAAAAAACGTGAATACGTTTCCACATCGTTAGTCAACTAACACAGCTTGTTTTGTGAGCCTGCTAACAATATAAAGTAGTGTTATAGTTAACTAGGTAGCAGTGGGGGGATTACTCACCCAATCCATTTTGTTGCAGTATTTTGGCTCGACTAGCGAGTGTGTGTTGTGATTCTCAACAACGTTGAAACATAGTTCCGTGTTTCAAAAGAGAAGTCTGAACATTTTGATTGGTTGCCGATATGAGGACCAAAGCATTAGAACATGTCACATTTGGGGCTAGAGCCCCAGATGCCCAATACAACGACGCCACTGTACAGAAGGAAATGAGCATAGACCCTAGCTGAGTACTTGAGCAGGTACATGTGTTACTCAACATCCCAGGAACAGCAAAGACCAAACCAAACTAAGTAGGATTAAGTTGCATCTAAGACACTGGTCCAAGGTCACACTGGTCCAAGGTCACACTGGTCCAAGGTCACTCTGGTCCAAGGTCACACTGGTCCACGGTCACACTGGTCCAAGGTCACCTTTTTAGTTTGTTTCTACTTACTCTAGAATTCGGGAAAGATGATTCCCTTAATGTTTGTTTATAAATTAACTTCTACTCAGCTTGTGGAAAACTCACCATTGTGTAATATATTATGTTATGATGTATTGCAGTGTTAAAGAAGGAACAAAGATGGATAGAGGAGGGGACGCTCCTATGAACCTCCTAAAAGTCTAAGTCTGGCCCCAAAAAAGCAAGACCTCTCCCCAAGCCCTTACCTCCTCCATGTTGGCAGATCTGAAGGGACATGACAGGTGCACAAAATATGTGACGGCAGCTGGTGAAAACGGGAACAAGTCGGAACAGACTTTTATTCTGAAAAATGTAAATGATGACACACACGTTGCAATGCAATGGATTCGGTGAATAATTCCCACTACTTTACACTAACAAGGTACAAGTGGGGATTACTCACCGAAACCATTGCATTGCAATGCTCTTGCTTCACTAGCGAGTGTGTCATTTATTTTCAACAATGTTGACATTTATTTACATTTTTCAGAATAAAAGTCAGAACATTTTGGTCGGTTGCCGACTTCTTCCCGGTTTCACCTGCTGCTGTCACAAATATGGTGTGATCTCACCTAAACCCATTGCAAGGCTAGATGGGGCCATTAGAATACTGTTTATTATTATCTTTTACATTTCCATTACATTTTTGGCATTTAGCAGACTTATTCCAAAGCGACTTACAACAAATACATTTGGCTAAGTAAGTGAATCATCTATCCACCAGTCACAGCAGGAAAAAGTTATCTATGCTCAGGCCAGGGGCCATTGGCAGTCGTCGTGCTAGAAGAAGGATTTCTTTTTATACCTGTTTATACCTATCTAGTTCCTTCAGATCTAAAATCACCAAAGGGGTAGGGGGTTCGGGGTTGCTTTTGGACCTAGAACAACTACTTCCTTATCTGTGACAGACAGTCTAGAAACGACAAGGCAGAGTTCAAATCCATATAGACCAGCATTAGAAGACTTTATGACATGCATTTGCAGTGCCACGTTTTTTAAGGAAGTCTTAGGAAACGTCCTGTGTCAGTTGGAATGTCAGTCCACTCCTTGTCCACTTCTCTCAGGTAAGGGAGGTGAAGACTCCTCCTCTTCCTGGTCCTCCGGGGGAGGGACCGGGGGAGGGGTCGGACACTTCGTGCTCTTCTTGCTCACCCTGGCGTACATCGGGTTCCACCCCCTGTCACTCAAACCCAATGAGAGATTGTCCGCCTCACCCAGTATGGTTGTGAGTATGGTTGTGGTTGTGGTTGTGGTTGGGTCTAGGTCAGGCAGTGAGGTTAAGGAGTTGTGGTCGTGGGCCAGCGCAGTAATGGGGTTCCCCAGGACAGAGACCTCGGGGACGAGGTGCTGCCCCGCACCTATGATCTCGTACAGGTGCTGGGGGTCGTCGACTCCTTCTTCTACCCCGCGTACCACCTCCGCAGCCAGGGGGGCGGAGCGCAGCACCTCAGCGGGGGTCACAGGGTCGAGTCCGTTCACGATGGTGGCGAGAGGGGCTGCAGACTGAAGGTTTGAAGCTATCTCCTTCTCCATCATGGATATGGGGGTTGGGGCAGAGTGGAGGTTTGAAGCTATCTCCATCATGGATATGGGGTTTATGGGAGAGTGGAGATCCTGAGCGAGGGCATCTTCGACGTTACCTGGATAGCAGAGCAATTAGAATACATAGACACACGTCATGTGCTGGACAAATACACTGACATCAGTCTTCGACAGTATGTCATAAATGGACTAACGGTAAATGGACTACATTTATATAGATTACTTATATAGCGCCTTATTCCAAAGCTCTTTACAACGGCCTCTCTTTCACTCTTTCACACACACATTCACACACCAATGGCGGCAAGCTACCATGCAAGGCGCCGGCCCGCTCGCTGGAAGCAATTTGGGGTTCAGTGTCTTGCCCAAGGACACCTCGACATGTGGCCAGCCCGGGTTCGAACCTCCGATCTGCTGATCTTGCGATCATTAGACGCCTGCTCTACCTCCTGCGCCACAGCCGTCCCTATAGTCATAACCAGTGGAGGCCGCTGGAGGTAGAAATCGGAGGATGGGCACATTGAGATGCGTTGGATAGAATGAATCGTGAGCTTAGAATTATAAGGTTCTATCTCCGTTTAGGGTAGTTCAGAGATATCGAGAGTCAAAGTTTTTACATTCCATTATGTTTTGTGAGATGGAACCTTTGTATTTTATGAATTACTAACTCAAAAATGTCAACATTTTAAAAATAACACCACACAGGCATTAATAAACACCTAATGGATCAGATTATGTAAAAAAACTATTTTTTTTTACAAAAATGGAGATAGATCCTTATAATTCTAACGTCAAAGAATGGTATCAGATGAGCCTGACCCGTCCACCAGCCTCCACTGATCATAACTGTGTAAAGTCGGTTGACTTTCATCTGAAATGAGTTGATTTCACTTGTTTTTATGACACGCTGTTTTACGATACACAGTTTTTATGATACAGGTGGTTTTATGTCCTATGTTTTAACGATGTTATTTAATTGTTTTTTCTTGACTGTCCGTACTATTTTTTATCTTGTTCTGTAAAGCGCCATGTTGGATTTCTCTTTAATTGTGGGTTAAAATGTGTATTTTGAGAAGCTTAAATAGTGGTGAACTGTGTATGCTGAAATGACCTCCTAAACTCAAGACTGAACTCAAGATGAAAGGAATCAGAACGCTAGGAAGGGAGACAAAAGGAGGAACCATTTGGGTCTGGGGGGTGACAGCCCAGGAGAGGTAGTCTTTGTTTATGATGCCCCCCCACCTTTGCAAAAATAAACACAAGGGCACACAAGGGCCTGGGAACCTGGGGGAGGGAAAAAGGGGTTAATCAATGATCAAAGACTGTATGAGAGGAAGGCAGGCGGTTCAGTGGTTCGATCCCCAGCTGGCCACATGTCCTTGGGCAAGACACGGAACCCCAAATTGCTCCCAATGCGCGGGCCCGGCGCCTTGCATGGTAGCTTGCCGCCATTGTGTGTGTCTGAATGTGTGTGTGAATGGGTGAATGAGAGGCCGTTGTAAAGCGCTTTGGAATAAGGTGCTGTATAAATGGACTGGACTTATATAGCGCCTTATTCCAAAGCGCTTAACAATGGCCTCTGTATCTGACTCTTCAGTTTCACAGTGCCGTCTGCCGCAATTCATAGCTTTCAGTCACGTGGTTTCTTCCCTAGCAACCACCAACCTGACGGGCAAAAAGTATCATAGCAACATCGCTCAAAATGGCGAGTGGACGCAATTTACCGGCTGCCTACTATTTAGACCACCTCACCCATGAAGAACTATCAAGATACACGACGGTGATAGGAGAGTAGGATTGACACCATTCAAATGGTTTTGAATTCCCTGGCTTCTCCTCTATCCGGACACGTTGGAATTATTTTCCTAACCCCCGGAGAATCAAAGTTATTAACCCGCAAAAAGTGGGTTTTGCCCGCAAAAAGTGCCTTTTGTCCGTCAGGTGGGCGTTTCCACTATGCTGTGACGTCACATGAAAGCTATGAATTGGAGTGACATCAGCAGCTAACACTTTTGGCAGAGAGAGATTGGGGCCCATTTTGTTTTTGGCAGGTCTAACTTTAATGGCTTGCTTTTAGTCTGCTTACCGTGCTTATATGTACCCTCTTTTTAACCGCCTATGATTAATGTATGCTCTTTTTAACCCCCTATGTTATGCCCTTAAGCTAAATGCTTGTCCTGTCTACTTGTTTGTGCCTAGGTCTACCTATATTTTATCTTTTAAATGTACTTTTTTCCTCCAGGGAGCCGTATACAACATCATGGCATAGGGACTGCGGATGAAAACTAGCTTTCGGGCTAACTCTGGCGTATTTACAATTTATTTTTGTTTTATTAATATGCACTGTCCCTTGAATAAATAAATGAATCTGAATGTACTTTAATAGATGATTTCAGGTACCGGAAAGGGTGGTGATCTCTCCAGGGATCTGGGACACTGCAGAGTCAGCTGCAAGGATCCCGTTGACCACCTGGGACACGTCTGCAGCCTTACCTGCAGAGTTACCTGCCATTAGTACACACCTGTATCACACACACTCACCTGGGAAACATTGTACCTACAGGATAGCACTCTTTCGGGCCCTCTGTGTCACACTGACCGTGACAGTACACACACACACAGACACACACACACATTTGCTTTGTGCGATTATTACAGCATAATGTTGTTACTCTAGTTATTTGGAGGGTGTTTGAGTGGCAGTTGAGGGGGTTGATGGTGACTGGTTCTTGTCATATCTACAGTACTATGATAATAGTTACAATAGTGTTCTCATAACCACAATGAAACACAGCTCTGCAGTGACCTGATATGTCATACAATTATGTCCAGACACAATTATTTGTCATGGAGCCTTAACACTCAGTTCATTATAATGGGATGCTTTGATAACAGACTTGAAGATGCTTTCTTGGAAAGGGAGTATTGGCTATGGGTTGGGTTAGGGGTTAGGGGTGAGGGTGAGGGGTTAGATTTAAAAGATGCTATCTTGGAATTTGGCCACTGAATTTGTTGACATTCCGTTTATTTCAGAAGTGTCTCAGAAGGGAGTATTGGCTATGGGTTGGGTTAGGGTTAGGGTTTAGGGTGAGGGGTTAGAGGTTAGGGTTAGATTGAAAAGATACTATCTTGGAATTTGGTCACTGAGTTTGTTTACATTTCAGAAGTGTCTCAGAAGGGAGAGTTGGCAGTGGGTTGGGTTAGGGGTTAGGGTTAGATTTACAAGATGCTATCTTGACATTGGTCACTAAGGTTGTTTACGTTACATTTTTTTATCTGAAGTGCAAAGGGAGTATTGGCTATGGTTTGGGTTAGGGTTAGATTTAAAATGGATTTGAACTGGATTTGAACTCTGCCTAGATTTAAAAGATGGCTTCCTTTTTTTCCCCTCAGAAGTTTAAAGGGAGTTATTGGCTATGGGTTGGTTTTGAGTTGAGCGAGATGGTGTGACAGAGTGAAGAAGAAACTACCGTGTCCCTCTGGCGCTCCCTTGTGGCTCCTCCAAGGTCTGTACAAGGAGCTCTCCTGCACGGGTGAAATGACGCTGACCTCAGGCACCATCTCCTCTGCGATTGTACTAAACTCTGAACAGGGAAGACATGGAAAATACAATGATGATACACACGGACGGGGACGGACGGGGGGGTTATGGGTATTGGTATGTAGCCTGTAGGGTTCCCCCGAACCTTTCTCGTCTTTTTTGATTTCATTGATCATGGGGTTCTCTCTCGCTGCCAGCGCGTCCTCCAGCTTGACCTGTCAATCAAAAATGATCATCAGATAATGGACCAAATATTCTCACTCAGATTTTCCCCCCTCCTCCCTTCATCCATTCCTCTTGACAGACTTCTGAGTCCTCATCACCTCCTTTCACCCCCACCCCTCACCCGCACCGCTCACCCCCACTCCTCACCCCCACTCCTCATCCCCTCCTCTCATCCCCTCCTCTCATCCGCACTCCTCACCGCCACTCCTCATCCCCTCCTCTCATCTCCTCCTCTCACCCCCACCCCTCACCCCCACCCTTCATCCCTCCTCTCATCCCCACCCCACCCCTCACCCCTCATCCCCACCCCTCACCCCCACCCTTCATCCCCACCCCTCACCCCCACCCCTCACTGGACCCGCTGCAGTACGACTACCATCACCTTATCACTTTATTACTTTATCACAACATGTGATAAACATCGAAGAACCTAAACCGAAGAATTGTACTCTCCTGTACCTGTACATTGGATGTAATAAAAGCAATTCTGATTCTGATTCTGAGGTGTAACCACTGTGGTTCTGGCTCAGGTGGAGCCAGTGGGCCTCTCTCACCACTCTGATCAGCTGCGACGGCGTTCTCTCCACCGCGGCACCACCCAGCTCAAAGGATCGCCTGAGGAACAAGCACCTGGGAATTAGAACCAGCAGGACACATCCAGACATGAGTAGGACACATCCATACATGATTAGTACACATCCATACATATATACATGAGTAGGACACATCCATACATATATACATGAGTAGTACACATCCATACATGAGTAGGACACATCCAAAGTTATGTCTTAGACCAGAGTTACTGTTTAAAATGTCTTGTGGGTAGTGGTGTGGTGGACTGGTGATCAGATCAAGGTCATGAGTTCAAATCCCACCTGGGAACAACACCACCACAACTAGTGTGCCTGTGAGTTAAGGCACTCAGCCCTCAGTTACTCCAGGAGAGACTGTCCCTGTGATCTCTAGTTATAAGTTGCTTTGGATAAAAGCGGTTGAAATGTAATGTGCCATCTGTGGCCTGGGCTGGTCCAGCGGTCTAGCACCATGGCCTGCAGTGGTCTAGCACCATGGCCTGCAGTGGTCTAGCACCATGGCCTGCAGTGGTCTAGCACCATGGCCTGCAGTGGTCTAGCACCATGGCCTGCAGTGGTCTAGCACCATGGTCTACAGTGGTCTAGCACCATGGCCTGCAGTGGTCTAGCACCATGGTCTACAGTGGTCTAGCACCATGGCCTGCAGGGGTCTAGCACCATGGCCTACAGTGGTCTAGCACCATGGCCTACAGTTGTCTAGCACCATGGCCTGCAGTGGTCTAGCACCATGGCCTGCAGTGGTCTAGCACCATGGTCTACAGTGGTCTAGCACCATGGCCTGCAGTGGTCTAGCACCATGGTCTACAGTGGTCTAGCACCATGGCCTGCAGGGGTCTAGCACCATGGCCTACAGTGGTCTAGCACCATGGCCTAAAGGGGTCTAGCACCATGGCCTACAGTGGTCTAGCACCATGGCCTACAGTGGTCTAGCACCATGGCCTGCAGTGGTCTAGCACCATGGCCTGCAGGGGTCTAGCACCATGGTCTACAGTGGTCTAGCACCATGGCCTGCAGTGGTCTAGCACCATGGCCTGCAGGGGTCTAGAACCATGGCCAGCAGTGGTCTAGCACCATGGCCTACAGTGGTCTAGCACCATGGCCTGCAGTGGTCTAGCACCATGGCCTACAGTGGTCTAGCACCATGGCCTGCAGTGGTCTAGCACCATGGCCTGCAGGGGTCTAGAACCATGGCCTACAGTGATCTAGCACCATGGTCTACAGTGGTCTAGCACCATGGCCTGCAGTGGTCTAGAACCATGGTCTACAGTGGTCTAGCACCATGGCCTAAAGGGGTCTAGAACCATGGTCTACAATGGTCTAGCACCATGGCCTGCAGTGGTCTAGCACCATGGCCTGCAGTGCACACATAATGTCGGCTTGGGTTAGAATCTGGACGGACTCTGAGAAGTCCCGACCCTCTCTATCCATTGGCCCAAACAACCTGATTACAACACACTGTCATGACACAGCCACAGTGCCAACCGCATAAACAGTTTACCGCTCTGCAACGGATAAAACCAGTGTTTATGTTTGTGTTGCTGATTATATTATATGTAGGGAGGTGAGTGAACCTAACTTTGATCGACACCAACGGGGTCAATGTTACTGTCGTCAAGGAGACAGGGTGCAATGTTACTGGACACACCAACCTAGTAGAAATGTGTGGAACAGACGTGAACATTTGAACATGGAGTCATTGCAGCTTTCTAGTACATGACATTTCTATCCGCACCATTCGGTGTACATGTTCATCCTGAACACGCCCCAGGTAGGTATTCCATTCTGGTAATAAGGTAACAGTCACATTTGACTTGTGTGAGTCTGCCCTCTGCTGGTGAGAGGACAGAAATGCTGCTCACCAATAGTCTCCCATCACTGACTCTGGAGATACTATTGATAACCATTGCTCTGTACATATCTACTGTATATCTTACTGTACATACCTCGCCCCTGTCTGTACATATATCCTAGTATGCACTATTGCTTTTTAAATGTGTATTGCTATTATCTGGCTGGATGCCGAATGCATTTTGTTGTCACTGTACTTGTAGGCCTACTTACGATGCCAATGACAATTCAATTGAATCTGAATCTGAATCTGATCTATTCTTTCCCTTTCCCCCATGTCAAAAGTAACAGTAATGGTCATTGATATTAAACAAATCTGTACTTGTCCTTTCCACTTTGGTTCGGACGGTGATTCCTATATATACTGTAACAGTCTTCAAGTTCAAACCAGTACCAGAGCAACTCTCTGCGAAATCAAATCATCAGAGACATCTGCGTGGAATGCAGACTCAAGTGTTTGTCTTGCAGGCTAATGATGGGTAATAAAACGCATCAACAACAGCCGCTCCACACCTGCCAACTCTCACAATGAAGCAATACATGGCAGTCCACTTTACAAGCACACAAATGCAGACACACTCACACACACACACACACACACACACACACACACACACGCACACACACACAAACACGTACGCACGCACGCACACACACACAAACACGCACGCACAAACACACACACGCACGCACACACAAACACGCACACACGCACACACACACACACACACACACTTTCTCTCTCTCTCTAAGTGCACTCTACGTGAATCTTCTCCTCTGGCTCTTTTCCCAGTGCATGTTGGGTAATAAGTAGTAAATCTGACATTGGCACCTTTCTCTCTCCCTCACACACACATACACACACACACACACACACACACATACACACACACACACATTCCAGAGATAGAGAACGGGCAGGTCCGTCAGCTCCAGGAATCCTTTAGGAATGAGGCGTCGCCCCGTCTACCTTTCATTCAGCATCCAGGTTAACAACGCTCCACAACTGGGTCAATAAACACCTCTAAGAAAGAGAAAAAACAACCATGTGTGTGTGAGTGACTGTGTGTGTGTGTGTGTGTGTGTGTGTGTGTGTGTGTGTGTGTGTGTGTGTGAGTGAGTGTGAGAGTGTGAGTGTGAGTGTGTGTGTGTGTGTGTGAGTGTGTGTGTGTGTGCGTGTGTGTGTGTGTGTGTGTGTGTGAGTGAGTGTGAGAGTGTGAGTGTGAGTGTGTGTGTGTGTGTGTGTGTGTGTGTGTGTGTGTGTGTGAGTGTGTGTGTGTGTGTGAGTGTGTGTGTGTGTGTGTGTGTGTGAGTGAGTGTGAGAGTGTGAGTGTGAGTGTGTGTGTGTGTGTGTGTGTGAGTGTGTGTGTGTGTGTGTGTGAGTGAGTGTGAGTGTGAGTGTGAGTGTGAGTGTGAGTGTGAGTGTGAGTGTTTGTGTGTGTGTGTGTGTGTGTATGTGTGTGTGTGTGTGTGTATGTGTGTTGTGTGTGTGTGTATGTGTGTTGTGTGTGTGTGTGTGTGTATGTGTGTTGTGTGAGTGTATGTGTGATGTGTGTGTGTGTGTGTGTGTGTGAAAGAGAGAGAGATGCCAATATCAGATTTACTTATTACCCAACATGCACTAGGAAAAGAGCCAGAGGAGTAGATTCACATAGGGTGCACTTAGAGAGAGAGAGAGAGAAAGTGTGTGTGCGTGTGTGGGAGGGGGCGGGGTGGGGGGGGGTTGTGTGCTCAAGTGTACTGTGGAACGAAAAACACCCAATAAGCAAAACAATGTCCTGCGCTCAGACAACTCTCTCTGTCGCCCTAGCGGAGGGGAGAACGTTCTGGAACGTGAACCTGAAGCTGCAGGATACTACGTCTTATGCCATTTATTATTATTATTATTATCATTGTTATTGTTATTATTATTATTGTTATTGTTATTATTGTTATTGTTATTATTGTTATTATTATTATTGTTGTTGTAATTATTATTATTATTGATATGCATAGCATGTATGTGTTATATGTAGGTACAGTATGCATTATACACTCTGAAGGTGATTTTTTTTATTTTAAATTCTAATAAATAATTTAACCTTTATTTAACCAGAAAAAGGCTCATTGAGATTAAAAATGTCTTTCACAAGAGCGTCCTGGCCCAGACAGGCAGCAGCACAGCGAACAGCGTTGCAGACATAAAAAAAATAAACATATACAAATTTACAATGAAAATAAAGAATAAATTACAGAATCGTCAAATATCTAAAATATTCATCAATATTCATCAGAAGTCATCAACATCAGGGATCAAACAGAACGCTATATGAATCAGTCAAAACATCTACAGCCAGATGTGCCTGCCTCCAAGTCATTGAGAGTTACTTTAAATGGCTCCAGTGAGTCCAGCTCCTGAAGATTCAGGTCATTTTGCAACTGATTCCAAGCAGAGGGAGCAGAATACTTGAACGGCATTTTCCCCCAATTCAGTACAGACTTTAGGGACAGATAGTAGGAATAAGTCCTGGGCTAGGTTTAGGGTTATGTTTAGGGTTACCTATCTCTACTGTCTCTATCCTCTCTCTCTCTCTCTCTCTCTCTCTCTCTCTCTCACCCATCCTTCCTGTCAACCTCTACTGTCTCTATCCTCCTCTCTCTCACCCATCCTTCCTGTCAACCTCTACTGTCTCTATCCTCCTCTCTCTCTCTCTCTCTCACCCATCCTTCCTGTCAATCTCTACTGTCTCTATCCTCCTCTCTCTGTCTCTCACCCATCCTTCCTGTCAATCTCTACTGTCTCTATCCTCCTCTCTCTCACCCATCCTTCCTGTCAATCTCTACTGTCTATATCCTCCTCTCTCTCTCTCACCCATCCTTCCCGTTAATCTCTACTGTCTCTATCCTCCTCTCTCTCTCTCACCCATTCCTTCCTGTCAATCTCTACTGTCTCTATCCTCCTCTCTCTCTCTCACCCATCCTTCCCGTCAGTCTCTACTGTCTCTATCCTCCTCTCTCTCTCTCACCCATCCTTCCTGTCAGTCTCTACTGTCTCTATCCTCCTCTCTCTCTCTCTCTCTCTCTCTCTCACCCATCCTTCCTGTCAACCTCTACTGTCTCTATCCTCCTCTCTCTCACCCATCCTTCCTGTCAACCTCTACTGTCTCTATCCTCCTCTCTCTCACCCATCCTTCCTGTCAGTCTCTACTGTCTCTATCCTCCTCTCTCTCTCCCATCCTTCCTGTCAGTCTCTACTGTCTCTATCCTCCTCTCTCTCACCCATCCTTCCTGTCAGTCTCTACTGTCTCTATCCTCCTCTCTCTCTCTCACCCATCCTTCCTGTCAGTCTCTACTGTCTCTATCCTCCTCTCTCTCTCACCCATCCTTCCTGTCAATCTCTACTGTCTCTATCCTCCTCTCTCTCTCTCTCTCTCTCACTCATCCTTCCCGTTAATCTCTACTGTCTCTATCCTCCTCTCTCTCACCCATCCCTCCTGTCCATCTCCACTGTCTATATCCTCCTCTCTCTGTCTCTCACCCATCCTTCCTGTCAATCTCTACTGTCTCTATCCCAATAAAGCAGAAATGCCCTAAACATATATTTAAAAGAAGAAGTAAGCAAGTATGTGGGAGCTTATTTAATTGAATTATAATATGCAAGGATAGGATTTTGAATTTTTGGAAACATTTTGAAGCTTTGAGCTGCCACTAAAACGGATGACTTCTCTATGGTGATTCCTAAGACAGATCTAATTCAGTCCTGACGGCTTTAGGCGTCCTGTAAGATAAATAACATGGACTGACCTTTGACAGTTGGTGCAGAGCGTGAGGAAGAGGACGGTGAGGAGGAGGAAGAGCAGAGAGAAGACGACCACCTCAGGAGAGAACGACCCTGACGCAGCCCATGACCTCACACCCTCTCCCACGGGCGCCATGACGACCGCTTCTGAAGAAGAGAGAGAAAGAGTGAGAGAGGGTGAGAGAGTGGTTGTTATGGTGGTGGTGGTGGTGGTGGTGGTAGTAGTAATGGTGGCGGTGGAGGTGAGGGTGAATAAGAGAGAAGGAATGCGAGCATGTCGGAATGTAGATTTACAATACATATTTTATTCAAGACAAGTTGACTTAATATCGAGATAAAAAACAAAACCTATATTTGTTCACTGAGGGCATTTAGCAACACCCTGGTTCGGCCTGACCCAGGAGAGGTCAAGTACAACCCACTCCTTGTTGCGGCATCCATATCAGTGAATGGCGTTGGCTGCATGCAGGGTTGCCAGATGGGATTGACAATTTCCAGCCTAACCACGGTCTAAAAACCGCTAAATCCACCAAAAACCAACCAGCCCAAAACTTGTATTGTCAGAAAAACGCAAATTACTATTGGGCAGGTGCCCCCTAAACTGTATGTCTGTTGCCAATGATGTTTGTAAAATAAAAAATAAAAACTGCACATTGTATGTAGCTACTAAGGTGTGTGTTTTAACTTCACGCATTTTGTATCTTTCAATGCTTTTTTTCCGGCCGAGTGTGATCAAAAGTAGCCCGTTCGGTGGGAACCCGCCCCACCTGGCAACCCTGGCTGCATGCCTATCGACTAGACAGGGAGGGGGGGGGGGCTGCACCCTGAAGATAGTGAAACTATCAGTGAAACTGTTGCCTTTCTAGTACAACATAGACAACTGTCAGAGGGGTATCGCTTCAATGAGTTCCTCCATTTGATGGATGTGCCTTTAAATTGCCCGACCACAGATACGCAGGAAGAGACACAAGCGTGGAAGAACAGGTTCATGGCCTTGTTCAGTGGACCGGAGCGCTTAGCATGTTTGACAACCAAGACAACAATAGTTGGATTTGAGTGTTCTGTGACGTCGACCCTCCTGAATACACAGAACACACTTTAGCAGCACTCATCTAGACGCTTTTATCCAAAGCCGGCAATAGGCAGATCTGTTTTAAGTCGTTGAATCGACTATACAAAACAGTCATCTTAAGCCTTTGATAAGAACCTGATAAGAACGGTCACAGTGCTCGAGAAAGGTCATGTAGGGTGTCAGGGGGTGGAGAGGTCTGAGGAGGAAATGTCTAAGTGTTATATATAACATTATACCATTCAGTTTCTGTCAACATGAAGCGACAATAGCTTTGACATGCACGTACGCGCACGCATGCACACACACACACACACACACACACACACACACACTCACACTCACACTCACACGCACGCACACACATATACACACACACACACACACACACTCACACTCACACGCACGCGCGCGCACGCACACACATACATACACACACACACACACACACACACACACACACAAATCTGATATTGTACCATAAAATTCCACTTCCACAGCTTGGATAAGCTTCAGTATCAAACCCTGTAATGAGCTGGTGACTCAGGATTGAGACGACAATGCTGCCCACAAACATGCAGAAGAGTGATCTACCTGTACCTCACAAACCATCCACCAGGTCTTACCATTAAAAACACAAATAACGGATACAACAGCAACACTGTTCTCGACATTGAAGACACGCTCTGTCATAATGGCAACAGAACAGAACGAGATGTCAATATTACCAACAGTTGTGCAATACATTCTTATCAAAATCTGATACCCAAATTGTCGATATCCAAATGGTTGTCAGAGGTAAGGTGACATCACCGTGTGTGTGACAGCTGTATTCTGCATCGTCAGTCAGAACGTGGTTTATATACACTTGTATACACAGCCCTTACCTGGTTATAAACACCTGGTTATAAACACCTGGTTATAAACAGCTCTTACCTTATTTAAACCTGGTTATAAACAGCTCTTACCTTATTTAAACCTGGGTATAAACAGCCCGTACCTTATTTAAACCTGGTTATAAACAGCTCTTACCTTATTTAAACCTGGTTATAAACACCTGGTTATAAACAGCCCGTACCTTATTTAAACCTGGTTATAAACAGTTCTTACCTTATTTAAACCTGGTTATAAACAGCCCTTACCTTATTTAAACCTGGTTATAAACAGCCCGTACCTTATTTAAACCTGGTTATAAACAGCTCTTACCTTATTTAAACCTGGTTATAAACAGCCCGTACCTTATTTAAACCTGGTTATAAACAGCCCTTACCTTATTTAAACCTGGTTATAAGCAGCCCGTACCTTATTTAAACCTGGTTATAAACAGCCCGTACCTTATTTAAACCTGGTTATAAACAGCTCTTACCTTATTTAAACCTGGTTATAAACAGCTCTTACCTTTTTTAAACCTGGTTATAAACAGCCCTTACCTTATTTAAACCTGGTTATAAACAGCCCTTACCTTTTTTAAACCTGGTTATAAACAGCCCTTACCTTATTTAAACCTGGTTATAAACAGCTCTTACCTTATTTAAACCTGGTTATAAACAGCCCTTACCTTATTTAAACCTGGTTATAAACAGCCCTTACCTTATTTAAACCTGGTTATAAACAGCCCTTACCTTATATAAACCTGGTTATAAACAGCTCTTACCTTATTTAAACCTGGTTATAAACAGCTCTTACCTTATTTAAACCTGTTATAAACAGCCCATACCTTATTTAAACCTGTTATAAACAGCTCTTACCTTATTTAAACCTGGTTATAAACAGCCCTTACCTTATTTAAACCTGGTTATAAACAGCCCTTACCTTATATAAACCTGGTTATAAACAGCTCTTACCTTATTTAAACCTGGTTATAAACAGCCCGTACCTTATTTAAACCTGGTTATAAACAGTCCTTACCTTATTTAAACCTGGTTATAAACAGTCCTTACCTTATTTAAACCTGTTATAAACAGCCCGTACCTTATTTAAACCTGGTTATAAACAGCTCTTACCTTATTTAACCCTGGTTATAAACAGCCCTTACCTTATTTAAACCTGGTTATAAACAGCCCGTACCTTATTTAAACCTGGTTATAAACAGCCCTTACCTTATTTAAACCTGGTTATAAACAGCCCGTACCTTATTTAAACCTGGTTATAAACAGTCCTTACCTTATTTAAACCTGGTTATAAACAGCCCTTACCTTATTTAAACCTGGTTATAAACAGCTCTTACCTTATTTAAACCTGGTTATAAACAGCCCTTACCTTATTTAAACCTGGTTATAAACAGCCCTTACCTTATTTAAACCTGGTTATAAACAGTCCTTACCTTATTTAAACCTGGTTATAAACAGCCCGTACCTTATTTAAACCTGGTTATAAACAGCCCTTACCTTATTTAAACCTGGTTATAAACAGCTCTTACCTTATTTAAACCTGGTTATAAACAGTCCTTACCTTATTTAAACCTGGTTATAAACAGCCCGTACCTTATTTAAACCTGGTTATAAACAGTCCTTACCTTATTTAAACCTGGTTATAAACAGCTCTTACCTTATTTAAACCTGGTTATAAACAGCCCTTACCTTATTTAAACCTGGTTATAAACAGCCCGTACCTTATTTAAACATGGTTATAAACAGCCCGTACCTTATTTAAACATGGTTATAAACAGCCCGTACCTTATTTAAACCTGGTTATAAACAGCCCGTACCTTATTTAAACCTGGTTATAAACAGCTCTTACCTTATTTAAACCTGGTTATAAACAGCCCTTACCTTATTTAAACCTGGTTATAAACAGTCCTTACCTTATTTAAACCTGGTTATAAACAGCCCGTACCTTATTTAAACCTGGTTATAAACAGCCCGTACCTTATTTAAACCTGGTTATAAACAGCCCTTACCTTATTTAAACCTGGTTATAAACAGCCCGTACCTTATTTAAACCTGGTTATAAACAGCTCTTACCTTATTTAAACCTGGTTATAAACAGCCCTTACCTTATTTAAACCTGGTTATAAACAGCCCTTACCTTATTTAAACCTTGTTATAAACAGTCCTTACCTTATTTAAACCTGGTTATAAACAGTCCTTACCTTATTTAAACCTGGTTGTA
>NC_137688.1:83348655-83356155 GCF_963989245.1 Nansenia antarctica
TTACTGTATTATAACACACACACACGCACACACAAGCACGCACGCACATGCGCACACACACACACACACACACTATATAGATATACAGACACATACAGTTCATACACACTTGCACAAACCCAAATCAGACCCAAACAAGACGCTTTGCAGTACCCCTCCGCTGATCACAGCAAACACCAAGAACCGCAGCGCCACGCACACTCCGGCCACCAGGTGGCTCCACACGTTGAGGGTCTCATTGTGCATCTGGAAAAGGCTCAGGACGTAGCAGCGCCAGGGCAGTCCCAGGGGCCGGTAGCCGGACAGGATGTAGGGCTCGCGGAAGAGAGGGGGGACGTCGGTGTGGGGGAGGGTGTGGGGGAGGGAGGAGAGAGAGGGGAAGAAGGAGGAGAGGGGACCCAGGGAGAGGGAGAGGCCAGGCGAGGGACAGGAGAGGGAGACACTGGGCATGGTGTGTGTGTGTGTGGGGGGGGGGGGGTAGGAATCAAGGTGAGTTGGTGTTTCCTCTCCCTAAGGGGTTAAAAGAGGTGAAGTTTTAGGAAAGCTGGTCTTAGATCAGTGCCTAAGGCCAACGTCGATCTGGAGCGGGAGGATGGGGGAGAGAGGGAGAGGAGGAGGGTAGGATAGATGTCAATGTAACATTGTAACCTCCTCCACCAGCCTCCCCTGCTGTATGTGAAACTGTGTGACGGATTTGTAGTCGACATTGACAGACAGAGCTACAGTAGTACTGGTGGACCCATACGACACAGGCCTCTGCTCTACCCACGGTCATACAAAGCACTCCTTTCATAACTGTCGCCAAGCAACCAGGTCATAACCAAATCAACACGCTACTATCCACTCCGCTGTTGACAAAATGTGTCTACGACCTCAAGTTTGTTGATTCAAATTCGACCTCACAAAGACCTAACAGAAACACAGATCCACTTCATACTGTAGTGGTTGTTGTGGTGTAATGGTTCCACATTAAACGTTTTGGATCACGCTGACTTAGGTTTAGAAATAAACAACTGGCTCTGATAGCGACAGAAAACAAACCACCAAGCCAGTTTGAATTCATCTCGAGGCCCAGAGACAGCCCCGTCTCTGCACTGAGATTCTCGGGGGTTGTCCGCAAGTATCCTTGGGGGTAGTGGTGGTCTAGTGGATAGTGAGTTGGACTTGGGATCGGAAGGTTGTGAGTTCAAATCCCGGCTGAAACCACACCACTACTAGAGTGCCCTTGGGTAAGGCACTTAGCCCTCAGTTACTCCAGGGGGAATGTCCCTGTAATTCGTAATTGTAAGTCGCTTTGGATAAAAGCGTCTGCTAAATGGCAAAATTTATTAAATTAATTAAAATTAAGTATCCACCCCCCTAAAGGGTTTTTGTCTGGGCCACTGGCGATGCCAAACTCGTTGCGCCAATCCTTCTCTAAGGGTGTGTTCTCACTAGAACATTTGCTTCACTTGAAACAGAGTTTAGGATAAAATTCGCTTTGCTCTGCGTTGTTTGGAGCTGTGAGAACACGCATTCGAAGTCACTCCCGGAGCAAAGAACCAACGGATGCTCCGCTTGAAAAGGGTGGTTTCGCTCCGGTTAGAAACGACGCATTGAGGCAGTCCATAGGAAAACAACAGCGCATGCGTGTTGATCTGGATAAGAGCGGGACGAACGGGCAATTTTAAAATTTCCGGACCAATCAACTACCACGTCTGTTGCTTCGATTGCGTATGTTACTTCGTTTACATAAAGGGCTGTGAGAATGCAAATCAGAGAAATAATTCATGCAACAATCTTGCAAACTCATCCACTTGCTCCGGGTCCTGATTGGGACTTTCATGTGAGAACATGACCTAGTTGTCGACCAGGGGCGGATTTAGGATCGTAGGAGTTCCGGGGCTTAGCCCAGAGGGAGAATATAATGTGCGCGCAGAGCGCGCCGGAAAATTTTGCCTTCAACCTTCAACTTACCACCACCTTAAAGCGGACAAAAGGCACTGGAGAACACATATACATTCACACCCTTTAATGAAGCAAACTAATTGTGGTGGTTCTGGGCACAGAGGGAGGTCAGCACACGTAGCTCCCCCTGCCAGTCACCATCATTTATATTTGTATAGAATTACATAATTGATGGGCTGAGGCTAGTTATGTTACAGTATGTATATCAGGGCAGACTCTGTGCTCACCACTTATATTGTATTTAGAGTCTTGTCCTGTGTTATATGATGATATATTACATGTATTGTTGGCCTGTGTATAGTACTGTGAAATCAAATCCCCCCTGGGACATTAAACAAACTTAGTTAGTTAGCGTTACATCTTAGGATAGATTTGAGTCATGTTCTGTATACATACATACTACCATAAGGGCATACTTAATGTGGTTACTCCATGTTTACTAGCTGTAACATTAACGTTACATCATTCTTTTTCACTTGTTACTCAGTCAACCAGAGTGCAGATATCAAAGACTATCAGCCTGTTATTCACTTTATTTGTATAAGTATTATCCTTTGTTTGATTTCTTACCATGTACCGTAACAGTACCTTGCTATGTTTCATTTTCATTATAACATAACGTTATGTTATGATAGCCAGCTAGCATTAGCAAACCGGAAAAGTAGTGTCAGTGAGTCAGTCACCTTTCTAATAAGATTCACAAACCTGAAACATCATCTATGTCATCACTGCTGGGGATGTCATTGTTGTCAGCTGCTGATACGGCTGCTGCAACAGTTCTTGGCGCTTGTTTTGTTGAAAACAACTTTCGGATATCCATCCTTACAATTTTGCACTGATTGAGATCACTTCTTCTTCAGGGCAGGGTAGGCTACGCAGTATGCAGGCTAATGTCGCGCAGCTGCTGCCTCTCTGTTGGACTCCGGTACTGCACGTTACTCACGAGATTTATATATATTTTTTTAAGTAAAACATTCGGGGCTTTTCAGAAAACATCCGGGGCTTGAGCCCCAGTAGCCACCCCCTAGCGCCGCCCCTGTTGTCGACAGTATCTGTGGCCTCCCAGCCCCATTTGTGTAACGGTTTGCCGACGGACACTCACTTTAAACGGAGAGCCTCACTTATTGAGACAATGTTTTTATTGATCTAACTTTGTTTGACGTTTCTATGAGGAGATTCAGGTTGGTAGCGTCAGTGATGCTAAGCTAGTTACCGCCGGGATCCTGTCAGTTGGAGACGGCGTTGCTAACTGTTAGATAACAAAGACCTGGAGAAACTTTCACAACTGGACTATGACGACAACTCAAGATAAGATGATATTTCACCTGAATGTTATATTATATTATATTATATTAGATTAGATTCAACTTTATTGTTATTGCAGAGTACAAGTACCAGACAAGGAAATGCAGTTTAGCATCTAACCAGATATAAAACCTCAACTGTAATAGGTACAGTATGGCAAGTACGGTAGTTATAGGTATATACAGTTATGAGCTATGTACAGTTAGGGCAGCTAAGAACAGTTAAGGTAGATATGTACAGTTAAGGTAGCTATGTACAGTTAAGGTAGCTATGTACAGTTAAGGTAGCAATGTACAGTTAAGGTATCTATGTACAGTTATGGTAGCTAAGAACAGTTAAGGTAGCTATGTACAGTTAAGGTAGCTATGTACAGTTAAGGTAGCTATGTACAGTTAAGGTAGATATGTACAGTTAAGGTAGCTATGTACAGTTAAGGTAGATATGTACAGTTAAGGTATCTATCTACAGTTATGGTAGCTAAGAACAGTTAAGGTAGCTATGTACAGTTAAGGTAGCTATGTACAGTTAAGGTAGCTATGTACAGTTAAGGTAGATATGTACAGTTACGGTAGATATGTACAGTTAAGGTATCTATGTACAGTTATGGTAGATATGTACAGTTAAGGTAGCTATGTACAGTTAAGGTAGATATGTACAGTTAAGGTAGATATGTACAGTTAAGGTATCTATGTACAGTTAAGGTAGATATGTACAGTTAAGGTAGATATGTACAGTTAAGGTAGCTATGTACAGTTAAGGTAGATATGTACAGTTAAGGTATCTATGTACAGTTAAGGTAGCAATGTACAGTTAAGGTAGCTATGTACAGTTAAGGTAGCTATGTACAGTTAAGGTAGATATGTACAGTTAAGGTAGATATGTACAGTTAAGGTATCTATGTACAGTTAAGGTAGATATGTACAGTTAAGGTAGATATGTACAGTTAAGGTAGATATGTACAGTTAAGGTAGCTATGTACAGTTAAGGTAGCTATGTACAGTTAAGGTAGATATGTACAGTTAAGGTAGATATGTACAGTTAAGGTATCTATGTACAGTTAAGGTAGATATGTACAGTTAAGGTAGATATGTACACTTAAGGTAGCTATGTACAGTTAAGGTAGATATGTACAGTTAAGGTAGATATGTACAGTTAAGGTATCTATGTACAGTTAAGGTAGCAATGTACAGTTAAGGTAGCTATGTACAGTTAAGGTAGCTATGTACAGTTAAGGTAGATATGTACAGTTAAGGTAGATATGTACAGTTAAGGTAGATATGTACAGTTATGGTAGATATGTACAGTTATGGTAGCTAAGTACAGTTAAGGTAGCTATGTACAGTGAAGGTAGCTATGTACAGTTAAGGTAGCTATGTACATTTAAGGTAGATATGTACAGTTAAAGTAGCTATGTACAGTTAAGGTAGCTATGTACAGTTAACGTATCTATGTACATTTAACGTAGCTATGTACAGTATGGTATGTACAGATGTATAAATAGAGGGTATATCAAAAAGATATGTATGTGGTATGTTCAATGAGCAGAAATATGGTAAGTGCAAAGTATAGTACATTTTGTAAACAGCTACAAGAAGTAGTGCTGCTGAAAATAGGCTGAAAGATCCCTTTAAATCAGATTGGCAGCATTGGTAATGTCGCAGACCTCAATGATTCAAAACTGTATGATTGAAGTTTTGAAAGCCTCTCTAGAACGTAGAATCCCAAATGTCGTTGTTTGGTACCTGTACTATATCAATGACAATAAAGACCATTCATTCATTCAGAAGTAAACCAGCCTAGGCTGTCATTTCACAGGTGAGTGAAGGTCCAAATGAACTCACCTGAAGTTCTCTTCCTCTCCTTGCTGTTTCCCTAACCCTCCACTACTTTAACCACCTCATGTGTGCCAACAACCGTTCACTCACAGAGAGCTCCGACATCGTTCTCCCTGCTTAACAGTCCTGGAGCACCAAGAGAAATCAACGTATTTTGCTTGGCCACCTCTCAGTCTCCTAAGTCAGTGTCACACACACAGACGCACACACAAACAAACACACACACACACACACACACACACACACACACACACAGACACTCAAGCATGCACGCGCACACACACACACACACACACACACACACACACACATACACACACACACACACAGACACTCAAGCACGCACACGCACACACACACACACACACAGACACTCAAGCACGCATGTACACACACACACACACACACACACACACACACTCAAGCACGCACACGCACACACACACACAGACACGCACACGCATGTGCTGCATGATGTGCACGACGCACACACTCTCTCTCTCTCTCACAGACACGCAGTCTCTTAGCTTCAGCAACGAGTCTCTTAATGAATGTAAGGAACTATGCCCAATTATGTTTTTTTTTCACCCAAACAGAAACAACAGACCACGAGGAATACCAGTCATGAGACATTCTTTAAATCGCATCCGGAGATTTCCCTCTAAATGTCTGCCGGTTCGCATTCCTTCTGCTGAAGTAATTCTATTGTTTATTGAAATAGGCCTGACTTAATGGACTGACTTACATAGCGCGCTATTCCAAAGCGCTTTACAATGGCCTCTCATTCACCCATGCACACACACATTCACACACCAATGGCGGCAAGCTACCATGCAAGACGCCGGCCCGCTCATTGGGAGCAATTTGGGGTTCAGTGTCTTGCTCAAGGACACCTCGACACATGGCCAGCCAGGGATCAAACCGAACCACAGATCTTGCGATCATTAGACGCCGGCTCTACCTCCTGAGCCACAGCCGCCCCATTGTGGCTGAAATGGAGGAACTAGCATAACAAGTGTTCTAATTTCTGAACGGTGCAACCAAAATGTACATTAAGTACCATCAAATAAAACCTGAGTATCTCTACTTTGACCTCATAATAATTGTTTGATTTCAAACCCAAACCGTTGTAATGTAAAGCCAACAGAAAGAAAAAACGAATGACTAATTACTTATTACTTATTAATTACTTACGCAGGGCACTGTAGCCTATACTGGATATCTTTTTGGATTTCCGGCAATTGGGGTTGAAAAATAAATTTTTCAGAAACAACATGATACTTTAGATATCTGTCCTTTACCTTATAGAGTATTCCCACATTTCAGACCAGGCATACTTATCAGTCTCCGTAGAAAAAATACAGAAAGCCAAATATCTGGATTAATGTCCACATACTCTACTCTGGATTGGAAAATAACATTCAAATCAAATCAAATCAAATCACATTTTATTTCAACATCCAACAACAACAATGTTTTATTGTATTGTAGATTATTTATTCTTGTTTTTACGTTCAGTACTTGGAGTTGCATTCAATGCATGACTACTATATACATAATGTCTGATTGATTGATTGATTGATTGATCCAGATAAACAACAAAGACACTACTGTATCTCAGGAGCTCTGAGCAAACACACAGGTGCAGCCCACAGACACGGACAGGAAGGAGGCCACATAGCACTTCCTGTGTCCTGTGGCGGTCAGGATCAGGACCTGCTGGTGTATGGGCACAGAGTTCTGCCTGAAGTCCGGTCTCTGGCCCGTTCCCTGGCCCGGTCCCTGGCCCGTTCCCTGGCCCGTTCCCTGGCCCGGTCCCTGGCTGGAGGTGGGGTAGGAGCAGTACGCGGTGCTGCAGTTAGCCTCCCAGACGGTGGGGGGGATGCGGTGGTCCACGGTGGTCGCCCTGGAGACACAACAAGGAACACACAGTCCTTCAGAAATGTTGTTTTATCTTCATTAAGTGTGCTTGCAGTAGCACTCACTCACACATACACACACACGCGCACACACACACACACACACACACACACGCGCGCACACACACACACACACACACACACACACACACACACACACCCCACAACTTGGCCTCTGGGTGAGCTAGGGGAACGCGGTCTTCACCAGGGGGTGCAGGGGGGTGGCCTGGGTGCAGGGGGTTGGCCCAGAGGCCACTGACCTGCCCCCTACTGGCTGTGAGGGGCAAGCACACTTCACAATTTCCACAGGAATTGTCCCTGTTTAGTTATTGTTTTATTTTTTGTGAGAAATGCACTGTACAAATAAAGTTTGATTTGATTTGATTTAGAATCATACAGCACGAACATCATACAGTGCGAACATAGCAGCAAGAAACAGTCGATCTGAAAGACAAAAACTCATCTTCCCAGGGTTCAGTAGGACAGAGCTCATC
>NC_137688.1:83361155-83383655 GCF_963989245.1 Nansenia antarctica
TGCTATCCAGGATCAGATCTTATCTGGCTGATTTGGAGTCGTATTTTGAATCAGCCAGCTCTGATCCGAGGATCTGATCCAGGATAGCATAACATGATCAGGATCATTCTGATCCAGATGAAACGTTCTGAACAACCGGGCCCAGAGTCCCACAGACACAGTGTGACCCGTGCGCTCCTAGTCAGGGGATTACGGTTGACAGGAGGGCGGGGGTTAAAAGGAGGAAGTGGAGCGCCAGTTTGGGAAGTCTGCATCCTCTTATCTGACAGATCAACCCAATAGTCATGTCTCATAGTGAGATTACTGAACATAACGGCAAGATGTCAGATGGTTTGACCTGAGGGATGTAATATACATTATCAGTAATATAATGTTAGTCATTCCCGTAGGTGGTTTCAGTCTGACATTCAGCCTTGCAACGGTATCTCTTCATCTCGACAAAACGCTCTGAAGAGATCCCTGACAGCGATATGTCACCCCCCTGCGCTCGCTACAACGCAGCGTCTGCAGTCGTTTTGCAGTAGATGCAGACGAGTGCCACTGGTGTCCTAGATTGCGCTGCTGTGTTTGCCACCCACACAGGCACACACAGGCCCTCTCAACCTGGGAACTAACGTACATGACTCACACACACTGAGTTAGACGCTGCCCCCATCATGTTCACTGGTACTGTATACAGTACTGGTACTGTATACATTGATATTTGTTGTTATATTTTAACAACCTAAAAGCCAGTATTAGATTAGATTCGATTAGATTCAACTTTACTGTCATTGCAGAGTGCTAGTACCAGACAACGAAATGCAGTTTAGCATCTAACCAGAGGTGCAAATAGTGATATAAGAACATGATATAAAAACATGACAATGATTAGTTAGTACAGTATGGCAAGTACGGTAGGGTATTGGGGTGTGTGACATTATTGTTATTTTCTATTGCACTATTGCACTTTTCTATTGCACTATTTGAAAGGCCAGCTTCACTGCAACTGATGGTGGGTGGCACTTGACCTGCTCAATGTCACGAACATGCCTCTATTACGGCTAATAATATAATAATAATAATAATAATAATAACTTTTATTTGTATAGCACCTTTCCTGCTTTATTCATTATATAATCATAATTTAATCATTTAGTCATTTAGTCACTTTAGTCAAGGCAATATTAAAAAGATGGGTTTTTAGTCTTGACTTGAACATATTTGCTGAGGTTGCATCCCTAATGTAAACTGGCAGTGCATTCCACGATCTGGGTGCATAAAATGAGAATGCAGCCTCACCAAATCTCTTCTTTTGTACAATCTTTAGTAATGTGCCCACCAGGCGAGATGTGCTATTGTTTTACCTGTTCCTGCTGACACAAACTGCCACAAACACCTGCGTTTGGAATATTATATTTGGAAAATATAACCCTTTTTGTGATAGAAATATGTGCATTGGTGTTGCTATGAGAGAGTGACCCATACCTCCTTATAGAGTTGGCCAAGCAGCATTTCACAGCTCCTTACCCATGGGGACTCATGGGGGTACTGATTATCACTTCCTCTCCTTCTATGGACTTCCTGTGCCCCTCCTTTGGCACCACCTCTCTCCTGTGAGGTCACCTCGTCACCCTGGGGTTCCTTCCTGGCATTCTCTGTTGTGGTTAAGTCGTGGGGGGGGGGGGGGGGGGGGCTGTAGGAGTGATGTTCTGTAAGCGCCTCTGTGTGACTCAGTGTCCCGCACAGCTAGAAGCCTCAGCACTTCTCTGACCCCATTCTGTGAGGAGAGAGGAAGAGTTCTGCACGTAGGCAATGTTATGTTTCTGATCCAGCTGCTGTACACCGACCTGTACGTAGAGTACACACCAAACCTCTGCTATATTGTGTATTAAGTGTCAATAAAGTCCATTCCATTCCATTCCAAGTGTCACACAAATGAGGCATGAGTGAAGAAGGAACCTTTACCGGTAACTGATTTGACACAAAAGCTACAAGTGCAGATGCAGAGGCTGCACTAGAGGCCTGGCAGAGCATCACCAGAGAAGACAGCCATGCGTCTGGTGGGGTCAATGGGTCTCAGGCAGCTATTGTATGCAGAAGGAGGATTGTCGACCAAATAGAAAGTGCTTTATTTGGTTATGGGATTCTGTCCCATTACTTTTGGTGCCCTGAATATGTGATGTCAGAATATGTCATTTCTGGATGGTGAAACCACTCTAAAATAAAAGCTGACAACCTTTACGTTAACCTCTTAGTAATTGTTTGATTTTAAATCCAAACTTTTGGAGTATAGAGCCAAAATAAATTTAAAAAATGCTTCACTGTGTTATTACGTATTCAGGGTACTGTATAAGACACGTTTAAAATATCTAAAGTAAATGACTAGACAGGGTGTAAGATTTAAAGTGCAAGTGAAAACACCCACACACACACCCACCCACACACACACACACCCACCCACCCACCCACCCACCCACACACACACACACACACACACACACACACACACACACACACACACACACACACACACACACACACACACACACACACACACACACACACACACACACACACACACCCAACCACCCACACCACCCACACACACACCCACCCACCCACCCACCCACCCACACACACACACACACACACACACACACACACACACACACACACACACACACACACACACCCACACACACACACACACACACACACACACACACACACACACACACACACACACACACACACACACACACACACACCTACTTCAGGCATTGCATTTGGAGAAGCTAACCATAACTGCAAATATTTATGGTAAACAACTATATATAATGATATATAAGTCATAATTAGATTAAGATAAGGTATGCCATTCAGCCCTACAGTATGTACAGTACAAGTCAGAAGCCTATGGGCCTCATTGCTGGGCAGTTGACCCGTTGCAAGAGATACAGAGTTGCATGGTTGCATGGTTATGTCATGTCCCCCTCAACCTCAACGGGACTTCATGCACTAATAAAAGTTGAATAAAATAACATTAATACCAATGCATGTTCTAACTGAAGTGTGCTTTTAGTATACACAGAAATATGCTTGCGACACATTATTAACATACTTCATACTATTTGACACTCTTTGAATATGACTAAGATTACATTATAACTGTGTTGAAAGTAGATTTTAGACAATCTCATTATAAGTAAACGAATTAACAGGGGTCAGTTTAACATATTTCAAGTCGAATTAATATGTATAATACTAAAAACCTACATCATTTACAATTTCAGTATATTAAATACAACTTAAATACAATTTAAGCTTTGTCATTTTAGTAGTATACTAGACATAATAACACTTCAATATACTTAAAATGTATATTTCTTCGCTTGGGCATGTCCAAACTTAGTGAATCATTATCGTCATCAAGCCTGCAAACTGTGACACTTTAAATAAATGTGAAATAATACTATTGTGCAATATGACAACCCTAGTCGTCTATCTGTACAGTATAGTACAGTGGATAGTGTACATAGCCTTTATTTATGTAAACCAGCTCCTTCCCTTCTTGTGATTTTTTTTTAAAGTTTTTTTTTTTTTTCCTTTCCTAACACCAGGGGAGCCACCCCTCCTAAATTTCGTTGTTTGGTACCTGTACTGTAGCAATGACAATAAAGTCCATCCATTCATTCATTCATTCATTCATCAAGACTAACTAAGTACAATATTACCAAAGGAGAATATTGAAATATTCAGAGTGCTTCACAAGTCAGTTTTTGGGGTCAATGGGGCCAAGTGTCTCCCTTCCAGAACACGACCACATCTACTTTCTGTCTACCGGGTCGGAAGAGCAGCAGCAGAGATTCCTGGATGTTCAGAAAATCAGAAACCCCCATTGTCGGTTAGCTCTGTTAACTCTGTTTCCACTGGCTATGACTGTCCTGTCCTACATGTTCTCGAAGAAGTCCTAGAGAGTCAGAGCCACATCAAAGACAGTCGTCACTTACCTCACTCTCGTTACTACCTCACTCTCAATCTGGCATCCCTGACTTCTGTTGCCTCAGCTCTGAAAACTGCTGACGCTTTAGCTTTTTCAAAAACGCCTTAGATTAGATTAGATTAGATTAGATTTGATTCGATTAGATTCGATTACAGTTTTTTTACGGTCGCTAAGTCACCATGTTCAATACTGAAACCACAGTTTCACAACTCTTCATACAGTCAGCAGAGCAGAAACCCATGTGAACAAAACGGTGACTCTTTCTCTGTGATTTGTGCATTGCTTTCATACAGAATGCATTCAATGACTACGTTCTCCAAATGCCATAACACTTCTCTCATTCAAACTCCCCCACTTGCAAAATACTATGTATTTGCAACAATTTTTTTTCATTGCTAACATACTGTGTTCAAAACTGAATTATTTGGTGCAATTTTGCAGCAATCATATTCCTATCATATATGACAGAAAGCTCGCAATAAACTGTTTTTTTGCACAGTGTTTGAGTGTGCAGATGCTGTTATTTTGCACTCTATTGATTCTCTTCAGTTCCAGAACCTCAGCTAAGTCTGATAACGGATGAGCGGTGGTATTTTCACTATTTGCAGTAATCATATTGAAATGTCTAGAAAATATTACAGTAGCAGAATATATACAATGAAATGAAATAGACTAGATGCATTGCCTGGGAAGACATTAGATGTGACCAGATGCAGACCAGAGGGTGGACCAAAATCCTCAGGAGTGAGACATTTTTGGTGTGATTGCTGTTGTATTGTAGCCCTGGAATTTCTGTTTTTCTTTTTTATTTGAACTTTGCATCTTCCACTTTATTTTTCACTTTTCATTTTACACAAGTAAATGTAGTGTACTTAGAAGTAAATGTACCGTAACTTACTTTCTGCAAAGTTACTGAAAAAAAAGGATAAAACATAGAATATAAAGGATAGAAGCAAAAGATAGAATAAAGGATTGAAGCAAATTGTGGCGTTTCTGATTCATTCTTGTTGCCTAATACTTTACAGTTTTACAGTCAACTATTCTGTCTATGATTACTATAAATCAAACAATTTTTATAATCAAATATTCATTCTTGTGAAAATCATTCAAACTATGTAATGCTCCCTGTTGTTAGTATTTTGTAAGTCAGAATGTTATGAATGACAGTGTATGCTTCTGAGTGAACATTGTTGCCAGTGTGTGGTTGAACAAGCTTCTTTTGAGACATGAATGAAGCCATTGGCCAACATGAGTGTTACGAATGCAGACTGTATGAAGAGTTGTGAAACTGTGGCTTCAGTATTGAACACTGTGACTTAGCGACCGTAAAAAACTAAAGAAAAAAGGTCTATAATGCATTGAAATGACATTAGTACATCAGACATTAGACATCAGACATGGAATTATGTCATATGCGCGACTGTCCACAAATCAGCCTGTAAAGTTAGACACAGCACGGCCATAAAAGCGTTTTTTTTGTTATGCTTGTTATAAATAAAAGGTCTATAATGCATTGTAATGACATTAAACTAAGATAATAAGATGGTTATCATAATTTTTCAAATCTTTATTAATAAGTAATTACAGAGAAAGTAAAATGACATTTCCGCATTGAATAGAGCGACATAACATTTCTGTAGATGATTCGCAATGCATCCTGGAATCAAGGGGTAGCGTACCCCTATGGCTTCGAAGCTAGTCTGGTCCTGGAATCGCTCGAAATGAAGTCATAGTTAGGCCTCGAAATGAAGCCATGGCTCGATGAAATATGAATTGGGACACCCCTACCCCTAAACGTGAACGCGCAAAACGAAGCCATAGGGGTGAAACGGGATTGGCCCTAAGACTAGACAGACTAGACAGACTAGACAGGTTAAGACTAGACAGGATAAGGCAGAGGCTCTTTACTTTGGGTGACCCACTTAAAGCTTCTGGAATGTTCTTGTAACCTATGAGACGAACCAAAGCAAAGTTCACAACAGTCTTGTGTGTTTCCCAACCCTCTCCTCGGGGCACCCCAGCCGCTCCACATATTTGATCTGTTCCACCACCAGCACACCTGATTCAACTGATCAAGTACAAACCATAATTGCTTTGTACTTGATTAGTTGAATCAGGTGTGCTGGTGGTGGAACAGACCAAATAGGTGGAGCGGCTGGGGTGCCCCGAGGAGAGGGTTGGGAAACACTACGTGAGCAACCCAAGAAGGACTAGCCAGGACTAGCTTAGTCAAAATGTAAATGGCCTGCACTTACATGTATAGCGCCTAATTCCAAAGTGCTTTACAACGGCCTCTCATTGATTCACATACTCACACACCAATGGCGGCAAGCTACCATTGGGAGCAATTTGGGGTTCAGTGTCTTGCCCAAGGACACCTGGCCAGCCGGGGTTCGAACCCCTGATCTGCCGACCTTGCGATCATTAGAGGCCGGCTCTACCTCCTGCTCCACAGCCGCCCCCTATGTATTTGTTGTAAGTCGCTTTGGATAAAGGCGTCTGCTAAATGGCAACAATGTTAATGTAAATGTAGCCATAAATGAAAGCATTCTAGTCCTAAATCCAGCTATTTCACGAGACTGATTGAGAATAAAATCTACCCCTGTTCCATGAGTGGTGACTGATGCCACAACATAGTCATCATTTGATGATGATTTTAATTTATGAGTGGATCACTATGTCAAACAAAAACAATAGTTCAAACCACAACCATGACAATGTGGTTGGAGCTCCACATTTGATTACATTCAATCTGCAATTCAATTCAGGTCAAAGGAGCGTAGGACTCAGTATATGAGGGATTTATGACACACATAGTGTCATATACCGTATTATACCCTATTATTACTGTAATATACTCTCATCAGTGTGAGCGCCATTTCCCCAGAATTTTAACCAACTTCCACTGACTTGTTATAATTAATTGTATTATGTGTCAACACCACTTAATTGGAGAATCATGTTCAATTACTGAAAGGTAATTGCCCAACAATAGTGATAATACAGTTTCTCTACTGTGAATATAAAACAAAAACCAACAAAACCTTCCTTCTAGCATTGCTAAACAAGCAAATTGCCATTGGGGGGGGGCTTCATAACGTGAGAAGAAAGCAACCAAATCAGCATATAAATGTTCGCTAGAAATACTATTTAGTTTCAACACAACATGCAATTCTGGAAAATGTTAACGTTGGAGAATTAAAATGCTTTTCGTGGTCAAATATATTTATTACATTTCCATTTTTTTCCAAAAGAATTCAATTGTGTTACAAAAACATGCAACCCCCGCATTTTGTAATAACCTGCACAATATGTAATACATTTATTACATAATACATTTTGCGTTCAGGCAATTTATTACATAATGTCCAGGTTATTACATAATGCTGTGTTGTATATTGAAAGTGACTTTTTATTACATTTTGGGATTTTGTTACATAATGTGCAGTTATTACATAATGAGGTGTAACAGTCCTTGTTGTAAATCGGATAAAGGTGTCTGCTAAATGTCTGAGACGTAAAATGTAAAATGTAGTAGGCCTATTTCAATAAGCAATAGTATTTGCTCTGTTCTGGTTAGTTGGTATTCAGTAAATTATGCTACTAGTGTGTTGTGTGTTTAGATTAGATTAGATTAGATTAAACTTTATTGTCAAGTACTATACAACGAAATGCATTTTAGTATCTAACCTAAAGTGCAAATAGTGATATAAGGGCATGATATAAAAAGAATGGTAGTGATAGGTGACTATGTAATATACAGTGTGTGTGCAGAGGTAGTATCGTAAACATCAGTATAGTTTAGAGGTATATACAGTTATGGGCTAAATACAGTTATGAGCTATATACAGTTATGCGCTGTGTACAGTTATGAGCTATGTACAGTTATGAGCTATATACAGTTATGAGCTATGTACAGTTATGAGATATGTACAGTTATGAGCTATATACAGTTATGAGCTATGTACAGTTATGAGCTATGTACAGTTACGAGATATATACAGTTATGAGCTATGTACAGTTATGAGCTATATACAGTTATGAGATATGTACAGTTATGAGCTATATACAGTTATGAGCTATATACAGTTATGAGCTATGTACAGTTATTAGCTATATACAGTTATGAGCTATATACAGTTATGAGATATGTACAGTTATTAGCTATATACAGTTATGAGCTATGTACAGTTATGAGCTATGTACAGTTATTAGCTATATACAGTTATTAGCTATATACAGTTATGAGCTATGTACAGTTATGAGCTATGTACAGTTATGAGCTATATTCAGTGAGGTAGTTTATGTACAGTATCTAATGTGCAGAAATATAAAATAAGCTATATCAGGAAACATGTGCAATGTGCAATATACAGTATATTCAAAGGTAGTAATGTAAACATCAGTAGTGCAAAGGCTATCTGCTTCTACCACAGGGCCGTCCAGGCCCTGAACACAGCAAAGACCTAAGTTCTGGGCCCTGGACAGTCTGGACGGATTGTATGGCAGCTGCTGGACTGAAAAAATCAGGTGTAGTGCTGAGGCACAAACATGTACATTTCAAGCCTGCAAACTGTGACACTTTAAATAACGTGAAAAAATACTATTGTGCAATATGACAACCCTAGTTGACTATCTGTGCAGTATAGTACAGTGGATTGTGTACCTTTATTTATGTAAACCAGCTCCTTACCTTCTTGTGATTTTTTCTTTTTCTAAAAGTTTTTTTTTTTTTTTTTTTTCCTTTCCTAACACCAGGGGAGCCACCCCTCCTAAATTTCGTTGTTTGGTACCTGTACTGTAGCAATGACAATAAAGTCCATTCGTTCATTCATTCATTCATTCATTCATTCATTCATTCATTCATTCATTATATAGAGTGATCACATTAACCAGGGATGAGCAAACATCATAGTATTGTCATTGTCATTGTCATTGTTTTACGACCACAAACATAATAGAATGTGAACCAGCAGACTTTGTAGTTTCTGTTGTTGGGCCTGAGTTAGATTGCTCTTCCTGCTACGACTGGTGGATTGATGATTCACTTGCTTAGTCAAATCTATTGATTGTAAGTCGCTTTAGGCGTCTGCTAAATGCCCAAAATGTAAATGTAAATGTTTCCGTTTGGGGTGAACAAGAATCGACACACGTGAGAAACTGAGCACCAAAGAGTACACAGTTGGATAAACCGCCATTTTACTTCATGCCAGTGCTACAAGATCACATATCGTTATATCCCTGCTGATCTAAATGGCTGGAAATATCCACACAACAATGATAGATAGAAGCACTCAGATACAACATTAATTATTCTTACGATATCAAACTGTTACAGGATCATAGGTAGGAGGAGATAATATCATCCTTGACTATCTGCCCTGTATGCTGGCATATCGTGAGCTTAGAATGATAAGGTTCTATCTCCGTCTAGGGCAGTTCAGAGATATTGAGCGTCAACGTTTTTACATTCCATTATGTTTTGTGAGATGGAACCTTTGTATTTTATGAATTCCTAACTCAAAAATGTCAACATTTAAAAAAATAACACCACACAGGCATTAATAAACACCTAATGGATCAGATTATGTAAAAAACATTTTTTTTTTACAAAAATGGTAGATAGAACCTTATAATTCTAACGTCACGATATACTGTATTGTCATGATGTGTGGTTATGAATGAATGAATGAATGAATGGACTTTATTGTCATTGCTACAGTACAGGTACCAAACAACGACATTTAGGAGGGGTGGCTCCCCTGGTGTTAGGAAAGGGAAGAAAAAAAAAACACTTAGTCAGCAGATGCAGGTAAGCACAGTAAGAACAGGATGGGAGTGAGTGGGGAGACTTCAGAGGAAGTTCAGCCAGTGACGTGCTGCATACACAGTATAAAGCAGAGAGTGTGTCACCTCAAAACCAGCACAAGCCTGTGGAGACAACTACTAGGACCTTAAACCCAGCAGCAATACTTGACAGGGCATAGACAAAGACACTGACAAAATCATGGGTTCAACTTCAAACACTTTGATGGTGAGTACTAAGTTTGATCTTTTTTTGAAGAGAGTTCAGTTTGCTTCTTCTGTGCACTTTTGTATGATTTTTTGGCGTCTTGGTTTTCAATAGAATGTTGATTATCAGAGTAAATTAAGAACAAATTGGATGACTTTTCTGACGGCCTAGGGACCTGAGGTGAAGATAGATCGGATCCTTTCCTAACTTCAGTCCCTTAATATCACTACTTTCACTTCTTGGATGCTAAACTGCATTTCGTTGTACTGTACTTGTACTCTGCGATGACAATCAAGTTGAATCTAATCTAATCTAATCTAATCTAAATTAAGAGGTAGAACATGACCCCTAACAATACCTCTCAGGGCGCTTTCACAGCTACCTCGTTTGGTGCAGACTTAGTTCGGACCATTTGGACAGGTGTGAACAAACAAACGCCAAAAAAAAGGGTATTTTCCACTCGAACCACTGTTCGGTTCTTTTACCGGGGTGAACGCAACCGGACCCCCTCGAAAACGAGATCTCAAGGGGTTATTCCTAATAAAGAATTTCAATAATGTAATAACATTTTACTCCCCAGGTGGTCTGTGTGGTGGGGGTGTTGGTGATGCTGATGGGGGCAGATGCGGCCCCCCCGATGAAAACCCCCAAGAAGCCTGCTGCAGATCCTACTGGTGCAGACATGGAAACAGTCCGGGTTGTGCTAGACCTCCACCCCAACCGGACCGGACCGCACCAGCCCAGGATCAGCCCAGTCTGGAAGCACTCCATCTCCCCATGGACATTCAAGTAAGGGCAGATATTACAATGAGCTTACACACACACACACACACACACACACACACGCACACACACACACACACACACACACACACACACACGATAACACGCAGGCAGCGACATACAGTACATGCTGAACGTAAACGTCACACACACACAATCAAAATTTGAAAGCCGGATTTCGTGAAGTCATCATATGACTGTACGACATAGCACAAGGTCTTTTTTTTTCCTTCGATGAAACATTTCTTATCTCTCTCTCCCTCCCTCCCTCCCTCCCTCCCTCCCTCTCCAGGACCGAGATCGACGACACCCTCCCCTACCAGATCTCAGAGGCCGTATGCACCCTGAAGGGCTGCCTGAACCTGGCCGGCGAGGAGGACATGAACCTGGAGTCCAAGCCCATCCGCCAGCAGATCCTGGCCCTGCGCAAGGTGGTGAGGAAGGGCCCGGGGGGGCAGAGGAGCTACCATTACCAGCTGGAGACCAGGGTCATCTCCGTGGGCTGCACCTGCGTCAGACCCAGCGTGGCGTACCAGCAGTAACAACCACCAGCCAGGGAGATACAGTAGGGCTGCGTTCGTAAATTCTGCTCTGGATAAAATCTGATCAGCTCACTCATGGAATGCCTCTTGTCCGATCAAATGTGTCACACGTCCTAATGCTGTGGTCCTCATATCGGCAACCCAACCAATCAAAATGTTCCGACTTTTCTTTTGAAACACGGAACTAGGTTTCAACGTTGTCGAGAATCACGACGAATCACAACTCACTCCCAAAACCAGCTGTGTTAGTTGACTAGATTGATTTTTCGACAACGCAGAAATGTATCCAAATTTTTTCGAAAAGAAAAGTCGGATCATTACATGGGATCCCGATATGAGGACCAAAGCATTAGAACGTGTCACAAATGACTTTCCCTTTATGACGTTGAACCCAGTGAGTGTGCGCTCCAGTTGGGCCCTCTCAGACCGAATTTACGAACACAGCCACAGTTCAGAGGAAGCATCCAGGCGGGCGTTGAGTTGAGCTGGAAACATCGAGGGTGTGGATGTACTGAATGCGACCGTTGTCTGTTAGGTTGCATTGTAGGGATAGTGACAACATCTCGATGTGGAAACGGTCTTGTGTTACCCTCTGTGATCGTTTCAGTTAGTGCTGCACATGTGAGAGATTGATTTGAACCCCAAAATATTGACTATTATTATTGCCTAGATTGAATTATGTACGTGTTTACAATGTGGTGACTTATTTAGATTTATTTATGGTTTATTTAATGTATAGAGGAATATTTTTTTGACATGGTATTTATTGAATAAAGAAATTCACATCATCAACTCAAACAGATCTCCTTTAATTCCCTTTTGGCATCTAGAAATATAGGACCATTTCTGTACAGCAACAAACAGCCACATACCCTGACAGTCATTCCTTGACAAGTTTCAAACCAAACTCAAGAATGAAATCAATGTTCAAACGTTGCCTGAAGGTGTGAGTTAAAAGCACATTGTGTGATATCAGTTCTAGTGAAGTATACACCCTTCCACACACTCACACACATCCTGTGCACCCTATGCACACCCTGCATCCACCATCACACAGCATCCCTGCCATCCCATACTAGAATGACTTTCTCTTTGTCTCATCCATTTACACTCTCTCTCTCTCTCTCTCTCTCTCTCTCTCTCTCTCTCTCTCTCTCTCTCTCTCTCTCTCTCTCTCTCTCTCTCTCTCTCTCTCTCTCTCTCTCTCTCTCTCTCTCTCTCCCTCCCACCCACATACACACACCCACCCACCCACCCACTCAGCCACACACACACACACACACACACACACACACACACACACACACACACACACACACACTTCACTTCGTTGGCACTACTGGCAGTGGCACATTAACAAAGCACAGATATATAGATCTGACTCAGATATAAAAGTAGCGATCATGTCCTTTTTGTGCTACTTTTTTTTTTACAATTTTTTTATGTTTATAATGTCTTTTGATGTACTGGTGTGATCCTAAAATAGGCACATTGACCCAATCCACTTGCGACGTCGACTTGACCACCTCTCTCTCTCTCTCTCTCTCTCTGTAAGAATATCTCATCATCATTGCAAATCATCACAAAGTCTCACAGTCTTTTTCTCCAAAAGACCCAAACCGAAGACTACAGTCAGTACAGTCCCTCTTCGGGCGAATGGCTTCCAAAATAAGTTCAGCTCGTGTTGTGATCAGGCCGTCATGATACCTATAAGATAGAGTAACATAAGCAGTTAGCTTAGACACCAGCACACACGGGACACATGCACATGTGAAAAACACCACACGCACACACCAGTGGTTTTCCACATTTAGCTACACACAGATAGACATACACACAATAGAAGGGATATCTCTGTAACTGTCTTTTTAACTTTTTTTAATTAACATTGGGTGGCATACAGTAGTATCAAGAGTACATACAAGTAAGTGTGTTACAGTATAGGCTATATTTACCAACATTAACATCTACTATGGCGGCTAACTTCTAGTTCATGTGCAGAACACACACACACACACACACACGCGCACGCACGCACGCACGCACGCACACACACACACACACACACACACACACACACACACACACACACACACACACACACACACACGCACACATACACACACACACACACACACACACACACACACACACACACACAGAAATACTACAGCAAAAGCTACATTAGCAACAACAAAGTAAAACACAACAGCTATAAGATGGCGATACAACCACTATGGCGATACAACCACCACAACCACATCTATTCCATAACTACCTACGGTACCATCTAACAATCTGGCATGCTTAATGCAGCGAAAAGGGTGACATTTTCTTTTGTAATGTCCTTTTTTTCTTATATCTTTAAGCAGGCACTGTTTTCTGAGTTCACAATCTGACCTGTGATCAGAAGTATGCTGTGATACTCATTGGGGAGCAAATTAAATATGTTTTCTGTCATTCGACTGGTTTGTTTGGACTTTTTTTGCGACTTTGAGCTATGTAGCGAGTGTCGAACCTACTCACTTTGCCTCTATAGCGGACCGTGTATAGTCCAGTAACAGCTTGTGCTATAAACATGCCCTGTTGCACTCAAAGGAAGCACAAACCCACAATCTGAATGTCTGTCTCTCTCTCTGTCAAAACTCTCTCTGCCTCACTGTTCTGCGGACGTACAGTAAATCACAAAGACATTGTATACCAATACCCTTCTCCTAGTTTCCTGTCCTCCAATACAACACAACAGGCTTCATGTTCTCTCTCTCTCTCTCTCTCTCTCTCTCTCCACCTCTCTACCCGCTCTCCTCCTTGTGCTCTCTGTTTTTCCTCACCTCCACGGCGTGCTTGTCCTGAAACAGAGAAACACAAAGAGCGTTTGTTAGACCTCTCCCCCCGTGACCGCAACAAGGTAGAAGGAGGTTGACACAGACCCTATCAACAATCAATGGTAATGACAGTTTATAGACGATATGCTAATGCTAAGTGTCACTTGTTTCTATCACAAGTATGCTTAGATTAGATGATATGAAATGTTATTGTCATTGCAGAGTACAAGTATACCAGACCAACGAAATGCAGTTTAGCATCCAACCAGAAGTGCAAATAGTGATATAAGAACATGATATACAAAAACAGGACCGTGATAGAGATAGGGACAGTAGACAGAGGGAGAGGGAGAGAGAGAGAGAGAGACAGAGAGAGAGAGGGAGGGAGGGGGGGGAGACAGACAAGGAGGATAAAGAAAGTGACGTAGAGTAAGAAAGAGAGAGAGACAGAGAGAAGGAGAAAGAGAGAGAGAGAAGGAGAAAGAGAGAGAGAGCGAGAAAAAGAAGGAGAGAAAGAGGGGGTGGGGGAGACAGACAGACAGAGAGGAGAAAGAAAGAGATGGAGACGGAGAGAGAGAGAGAGAGAGAGAAGGAGAAAGAGGAGACATGATGAGCTGAATGTTACCTTCTCCTGCAGGCGTTCCAACATGGCCGCCAGGTGGGCCTCTCTCTTCCCCTTGTTGGCCTCCATGCGGTGCTCCAGACGCTCCTTGGCCAGGCGGATGAAGTTGTTGTGTTCCTCCAGGGCCTTCTGGGCCACCTCGCGCTCGTGCTCCCTCTTCTCAGCCAGGTGCTTCAACATCTCCGCCTCCTGACACTAGGGGGAGACAGAGAGAGGGGGAGAAGGGGAGAGAGAGAGGGGGAGAAGGGGAGAGAGAGAGAGAGGGGGGGGGAGAGAGAGAGAGATAGAGAGAGAGAGTGTGTGTAAATGGGATGAACAAAGAATAGAGTTTTCAAACTTTCCATCCCCTCAACCACACAAAGCTGCTTGAACACCAACACTGAACATTTTACTGCACCCACATCACCATGTTCACTCCCACCCCACCCTAACTTGAAACAAACACCTCTTTTGACCCCCCCCCTAGACCACCACCTCCCCCCCTCACCTTTCTCCTCTCCTCGGCAGCGTCCAGTTTCCTCTGGATCTCCCCCAGAGAGGCCTCCCTGCGAGGGGGGGTGGTGGCACGGAGCTCTGGCCCCCCGTCGAAGGAGGGGGGCTTCAGGATGACCTCGAAGGCCTGGCCGGACGCCCGCTTGTTCAGCTCGATCACCTCCATGTCCCTGATGATGCACAGGTTCAGGTCCACCACACCTGTAGGGGCGACGATGGAGAACGTTTTGTTTTTCAAAGTTTCAAATGTTATCGTTTTTTTTTACGTCACATTACACATAAGTGCCTTCTGGTTGGGCCTGGACTATGTATCAATGGTCCTTTCTAAAGCAGATCCTTGTGAAAGATGCAAAGGACCAATCAAGGGTTGCTGATAATAATAATAATAATAACTTTATTTGTATAGCGCTTTTCCTGCAAACGTTGCAGCTCAAAGTGCTTTAATCATTATATAATCTTAATTTAATTATTTAGTCATTTAAAGGCAATATTCCCAAAGATGGGTTTTTAGTCTTGACTTGAACATATGTGTTGAGGTCGCATCCCTAATGTAAACTGGCAGTGCATTCCACAATCTGGGAGCATGAAATGAGAATGCAGCCTCACCAAATCTCTTCTTTTGTACATGTGGTTACACAGAGAAAACCAGCGTCAGAAGACCTGAGAGCTCTATTGGGCTGATATGCTAGCAAAAGGTCTTTCAGATATTCTGGTGCTGTGCCAGTGAGAGCTTTATAAACAAGCAGAAGGATCTGGAAATCTATTCTGAACTTAACAGGAAGCCAGTGTAGTGAGTCATTGCTAGTTGTAAAGTGTTGAGAGAGAAGAACCATCGAAGGGCCACTGAGTCTAATGTTTGAGTCGACATCGGTACATAAGGGCCCCAGCAGACGCTTGTGGTGAGGAGTTCAGCTCTTTACCTTCTTTCTTGTTGGAGGGATTGTCTTTGGGCTGGGGCAGGATGCAGGAACAGAAGAGAGACACCAGGGGGAGCTCTCTCATCTTATCTCTGTAGGCTGTAGGCGAGAGAGGGCCGAGATAGACAGCATACAGTTAGAATGTGTGATTAGCCCTCTTTCTCTTCAGCTAAATTAATATATACAGAAGTTAATATCTTTTAAACTAAATGATTGTATTACATGTTAACACATTTTACCTGCAAGAGTCATTGTCCCTCTCTTTTTCTGTCTCCAAAAGACACTTTGGTGAATCAGACAGATTCCTGAATGGAAACAAAGAAAGTTGCAGCAGTTAGATTTACTGTCTATAGTAAGATACGTTGTCTTCCAAAACCTGCCTCCAAAATCAGCAATCGCCCTTTTAAATGCCTCCGCCGTCACAAGACATAAACTGCCTAGCGATCGTGAGCTACAATGAAGTCGTCACACGCACGCAGCAATTTTGAGCACTAAACTGACACAAGTCTGTCACGAGTAGAGAGAGGAAGGGGGGGACAAAAGAAAATGAGAGCGAGAGCGAGAGAGGGAGAGGGAGAGGGAGAGAGACAGAGAGAGAGAGAGAGACAGAGAGAGAGACAGAGACAGAGACAGAGACAGAGACAGAGACAGAGACAAAGACAGAGACAGAGACAGAGAGAGAAAGAGAGAGAGAGAGACAGAGAGAGAGAGAGAGAGAGAGAGAGAGAGAGAGAGAGAGAGAGAGAGAGAGAGAGAGAGAGAGAGACAGAGAGAGAAAGGGCAGACGGCCAGCTGAACTCTGGTTACAGAGGTGACCTTACACAACTCCAGTGCCCTGTGTCTCTCATTGATATTCAGATGGACAGATCACACAAAAAAAGAATGGCCCCTGGTCCCTGGTCCAAGCATAGATGACTTTTTTCTTGCGATGACTGATGTATAGATGATTCACTTACGTAGACAAAATGTGTTGGTTGTAAGTCGCTTGGGATAAAGGCGTGTGCTGCTAAACACCCAAAATGTAAATGTAAAAATGTAAATCAGCTCAGGATGGAACACCGTACTGTTAATATCAACGACTTAATACTCTCTGATACGTGGAGCGAGGTACATATTTATTCCTCAAAATATACAGCATCTAATCGCCCAATCAAAAAGCTCCCTAGAGGGAACAAGGGAGACACTACACAACTGTAGCGTGTGATCTCCATTTTGTGTTAGCTTGTTAGCCTTTAAAAATATAGATCTTCCCACCATCTCTTTCTTCCATACACCTACCCACTCTGCCCACACTAGCTACCAACGCTACAGCAGCCACACCAACCCACCAACCCATGAACACCCACAATGCAACAACCCCCTTAATGAAAGTTGGCGGCCTTGATCTCTCTGTAGGGTACTCATGCACAAACCCCCCCCCTCCCCCCCCCCGCCCCCAGCACCACCCCACCACACACACACACACACACACACACACACACACAAACACACACACACACACACACACACACACACACACACATACACACACACACACCAAGACACTAGAAGTCAATACACACAACCAATAGATCTCATTATCTTAAATCAATAACATAGGAATCTCTCTCTCTCCATTCCTAAAGGTTCTAACAGTCTCTGTTTAATGTCATAATGATGTCATCATGAACTCGTCACACAACCAAGTTCATCGACCGAATGACCGTCGACCAAATTGATCGATTTCCCCAAACAAAACCAGATTTTAAATATTACACCCACCCTGCTCTCAACACTTTGCGTTGCAAAAATCGAACAAAAAATGGATCATCATTGTACAAGAAACATGCACATGTCAACAGAGCCAACCGCGCAGAGTATGAGTATTTCTATTTCTGTTTTCAACACTATAATATATACTAATAATCGGCGCGTCCAGGAAATCCTGGTGGAGGTCAAGCCTCTGTGCACCTCAGGTGATGTCATCGTACTCAGCGCTCAGAACACATCATCTGCAGCAGAGTTCCCAACGCACCCATCAACACTGTTTCCATCCAAAACAAACGCTTTATTCTTTGAACATTTCCCACAGCACCATTCTGATGATGACGAATGCAAGACAGAATTGGTCTGTTATCAGCTAATATTTTTTTTTTTAAAAAGATAATAAATCAATGTGTAAAGCTTTGAAATGAAGGAGATGTCGATCTCAATTGGAGAGGCGGCAAGCCTCGTCACACCCGTGGTATTTTACAATGATGTTGTTCATGCGTTTCGTTAGACTTACCCTGTGCTGAGCAATGCTGGTGGTAATCTCCTGCACTCTTTTTTTTTCTGTCACTCTCTCTCTCGCTCTCTCTCTCTCTCTCTCTCCCTCGTTCTCTGTCTTTCGCTCTGCTGCTGTTTGGTTCTCCAGCTCAGCAGCATCAGCACCACAACCAGCTCTTAAAGCATGACATCACCTACCAGCCTTCCCATTGGCTGAGAGGTATACAAGCCTCTGATTGGCTTGAGAGCATTAAGGGAAGCGGGGGGGTCTGAGGGGGAGAAGGGTGAGGGAATGTCCTTTAACCCTTTGTTTGCCGAGCAGAGGCAAGTCTGAGAGACGTGGAGGTGTGTTGTTGGGGTACATTTACCATTGTTGTGCACAAGATGAGGCTGAAGGAAAAATGTAGAACAAAGGATGTTTCTCTACCACAGCGTGTACAGCTAGTCAGTCCAAATAAAAGGGGGGGGGGGCGGGGGGAGACTATTGTGAATTCTTGGATTCAGGTGTGATGTGTGTGGAGAGTAGAGATGAGATCACCGGTGGCTTTCAATAATTTAATGCAATGTGCACCAGGGAGGGATACAGCTCTGTGTGTGTGGGGGGGGGGGGGGGGGGGGGGGGGAAGAGAGTGTGTGTGTGAGTGTGTGTGTGTGTGTGTGTGTGTGCGGGGTGGGGGGGGGAATACAGCGTACATCATAACAAGGCAAGGCAAGTTATTTGTATAGCACATTTCATACAACAGGGGCAATTCCAAGTGCTTTACATACATGATTAAAAAAATACTGCAAGAGGAGCATAGTAAGAAAATAAAAATGACAACGAATAAAAGCAAATATAAGAATTAAATAGATAAAACATTGAATAAGACAATAATGCAGGCGTAGCATAGCAAGAAGGATCTCTGGTAAGCTGGTAATGGCACTAGCAGTATTATGTTTAGTTTATAATACATTTATCTTTCAGGTCTTATATATCCTATGTTTTAATATGTTACTGTTGTTTTATCCTGACCGAGTATTACTTTTTATTTGATTATTTGAAGTTTTTTTATTGTTGTAAGACGCTTTGGACAAAGCCGTCTGCTAAATGCCCTAAATGTAAATGTGTTCTGTGGACAGAGGGCCTGATGAAATAGTTTACAACTGATCTGACAACGTTAATACTATAATAATATAAGGTATCATTTATCCAAAGCGACTTACGTTGCAGTGAGTGCGTACATTTTTCGGTATACTGTATATGGTCCCAGCGGGAAAAATACCCACAACCTAAGCGTTGTTAGCCTCAAGCTCTACTAATTGAGATACCGAGGAGCATGATTATGAACTTTCTTAACTTACGCGCAAGACATGGAAACAAGTGACATTATCAAGACATGATTTTGATCATTCTTTTATAATACAATAGGTCTAGGTATTTGAGAATTTACCTGCCTTACTGATAAACTCCCTATATTCTGCAGCATCCTCTATCAGCCATTATGATTTGAGTTATGACATTTTACATTTAAAAATGTTTGGCGTTTAGCAGACACGTTTATCCAAAGCAACTTTATCCAACAACTACATTTGTCTAAGTAAGTTAATCATCTATCCATCAGTCATAGGTAGAAACAGTAATCTATGCTAGGTGCCATGGGGCCATTGGCAGTCACAATGCTAGAAGAGGGAATAATAATTATTTATTTAAATGTTTTCCCCTGTTCTGCTTATACAGTATTGTATACAGTTCATGATTTTGTCATGTTCATATGCAAAGAAGAAAACTATTTGTTACTATTACAAAATGATCTCTGCAAACATTGATCTGAATACTGTTGGAGTGGATCTGGTTCTGTGGTTCTGGTCCTGACTGGATGGTGAAGGCAGATCTTAGCGGTAAATGTCAGATCTAAAATTACCAGCAGAGATGTATCTATGCCTCATCATCTGCTGCCCCAGAGTTCTGAGTGACTAAGCCATGCTCACCTCCTCCATATGTCTGTCTAGAGCATCCACACACACGCACGCACGCACGCACGCACACACACACACTTGCACACACACTCACACACACACACACACACACACACACACACACATACACACACAGACACATTCGCACACTCGCACACACACACACACACACACACACTCGCACACACACACACACGCACGCACACGCACACACACACACACACACACACACACACACACACACACACATACACACACACAGACACATTCGCACACACACACACTCGCACACACACACGCACACGCGCACTCGCACACACACACCCATCATTCGCACACACACACCATTGGCACACACACACACACACCATTTTCACACACACACACACACACACACACACACACACCCACACCAATCATTTGCACACACACACACACACACACTCACACACGCACACACACACACACACACACACACGCACACGCACACACACACACACACACACACGCACACACACACACACACACACAACACTACACAACACTACACAATCACACAGACACAGATTAGCTATCAGCACGCTCCCTGTTTGAGCAGCCTGTCAACGGCTCTTTAAAGCTGCCCATCTGTTGCTCTCATTCGCTTCCAAATGTCTAATTCTCTGGTGTTCTTTGAATAAGTGGATCTGAAAGAGAAGGACGTTATTGAGCAAAGTAAAAAATAAATAAAAATAAATAAATAGTTTTAGTTGGCACAATGGTGATAGACATGTTATACAATATGTATGGAGCCATATGAGCAGCCCAGTCCAGGGAAGGTATATATGTTAAACAGACAGCTCTGTGTAGAATCTCTTGCATTAAGGTGTTAGTTTGACCTCCCAGTAACAACTCTCATGTAGTCAGTAAGTAGATCTGATCGAATCAGAATCAGAATTTATTTGATTACATGCAATGTACAAAATGAATTTCCAAATTCTTTGACTTAGGTTCTTCAACATTGCATTGCAGCAAGATACAAAATCACAATAACAGAGTAAAGTAAAAGAAATCAAGTAAGTAGTAATAAAGTAATGGTAGTCGTATCAGTCATACTACTGATTGAGGGGGGCTTTACGTGGGCAAGGCCAAAGAAGAATAGCAACAGACTCTGGCAGTGACAGAAATCCAACTCCATTCATTCAGCTGTTGTTGCTTCAGATGGATGTGTTTGTCCTTGCTTGGTCTTACCGTATTACTACAGGATGCAGAGAACCCACTGATTGCAACATTATACAGAGAGCTGATTGCAGACTTCACTTCAGAGTCACAGGGCCCTCTATGGACTACATATCCCAAGGTGCACTGCGATGGAGCAATGTCAGAGAAAAGAACAGTGAGTACCTTCTCCAATCTAAAAACACCCCCCGGTCCCAAAAGCAACAAGGATTCCCAGCACTGCGATGACATCAGCCAGGGGGGGTTCACTGCACAAACAGACACAGAGAGCTGAGGACAAAGGGATAACAGGCAGGAGACATTTTGTCAAACAAAGACGAGACAATAGGAATCAAAACCTGTGTGCTGAAAATAACAACTCTTATCAAATCTCGAATGTTTTTTAAAATAACAACATTTCACATCTCTGATGTTAAAAATAACGACATAAATCTCTCCCTGATGTCACGTTGGACACGTTGACGTTGATTAGAGAGAGGCGTGATGTCTGGATGAGGCAGGTGAGAGTGATGTAATACCCAGATGCTGTAACGCCAGGGGTCGGAGGGCAAGGACTGCAGAAAGAGCGCAGCGGTTCGGAAATGGCCAATCAGACAAACACATTAAAGCATCACTTGGAAGAGAGGAAGAGAGAGGGAGAGAGAGAGGGAGAGAGAGAGAAGAGAGAGAAGAGAGAGAAGAGAGAGAGGAGAGAGGAAGGGAGGAAGAGAGGAGAGAGGAGAGAGAAGAGAGAGAAGAGAGGAGAGAGGAAGAGAGGTGGTGTCTCAGCAACTGTTTTATCACCTCAACGTGCATTGTTCGACATAAAGGCAAGGATGGGCGCACGCAACGCACGCACGCACACGCGCGCACGCATACACACACACACACACACAGACACAGACACAGACACAGACACGC
>NC_137688.1:83388655-83411155 GCF_963989245.1 Nansenia antarctica
TATCTGGCTGATTTTGAGACGTATAGGGGGAAATCAGCCAGCTCCATCTGATCCTGGATCAGAGAAAATCTGGAATATTCTGATCCAGATTAAAAGTTCTTAACAACTAGGCCCTGAAGATGACAAGCAGTCCAACATCTTTGTCTGAGGGTTTTTTATTTAGGTCTACTAAATAATCAGATGCAGGACCATTTAAAGCTTTATCAGTTAAAAGCGTGACCTTGAATTCTGTGCGCTCTTTTACTGGCAGCACCCAGTGCAATCATGATAAAACAGAGGTCATATGATCACATGTTCTGGTTCTATTCAGAGGTAATATGATCACATGTTCTGGTTCTATTCAGAGGTAATATGATCACATGTTCTGGTTCTATTCAGAGGTAATATGATCACATGTTCTGGTTCTATTCAGAGGTAATATGATCACATGTTCTGGTTCTATTCAGAGGTCTGGCAGCTGCATTCTGGACTAGTTACAGACTTCTTGTGGCTGTGATGGAGGATTCAGATAATAGCACAATACAGGAATTGAGTCTTGATGTTATAAAAGTGGGAATCATTCTCTCTGTATCATTAAACAATACAACGTTCCTAACCTGAGCCAAGTTGCAAAGGTGAAAGAAGGCGGTTCTGGATGTGTTTGTGATGTGTTACATTTACATTTCATTCGGCATTTTAGCGACTTACAACAAATACATTTGATTAAGTAAGTGAATCATCTTTCCATCAGTCACCATAAGAAATATTCCTAGAAATCTATGCCAAAACTAGGGGCCATTGGCAGCTACAATGCTAGAAGAAGGAATAATAATAATAATCATTATTATTATTATTTATAGTAGAGAAACTGTACACGGGGGTAGTGGGCATGAGGAGGTCTTTAGGAGGAACAGAAATATGTCGTCTGAAGAGATGAGGGTCTCAAGGATGAGTTCAGGGTCAAGGTTGACACCAAGATGTTTGACATTATCATCTGGTATCATATCTCTGGCTGTTGTTTCAGGGCTCCTGCTAAACCATTTCCTGTTTCCTTCATCCCTACCGCTATTAATATGCTAAATGGCAAATAGCACTTTGGCTGCATTCTTGCACTCCCCCTGCACTTTTTCCACACTCTTTTGTACTGGTATGAATTTCCATTTCTCTGTATTGGCTCTGAGATTGTATTGTATTGATTATTGTGTTAAGGTTGATGTGATGTTGTCCTTCTGTCTGTGAGAACCTGGCTGCAAAACTAACTTCCCCTAGGAGACAATAAAGGAACCTTGAAGCTCCACTGCAAGCTCCACTCTCTCACAACACAAGTGACATAATAATACAAACTTTGACACAGGTCTTATTTCACACTACAAAAATTAACATATTATTGCTTATTACTTACTTATTACTTGTATACCACTGGACTACTTAACTACTGTACTGTATTACTGTATATATGTTACGGTACATGTTGGAATATGCTACATGTGGGAAAACTAGGGTTAGGGTTAGGTGCTAGGGTGCTACGGTTAGGGTTAGGGTTAGATGTAACCCCTCACAATCCGGACAGACCAGGCAGGCACACAGGTTCACTTTCAAGCTGTTTTATTTATCTGAATGTGCAAACAAAATGATGGTTATTTAAGTGCTACGGTAGGCTCCAGCACAAAACAGCTCTCACCCCTGCATATCAACAAAACAAAACATTCAGAACACGCCACATTGCCTCTTTCTAACTCTGTTACATACTGACTGTAGGATGACTTATTTTACTTTTAAAGTAAATAATTTAATTACTATTGTGATTTTGTGTCTGAATGCTGCAATGTCAATGCTAAGGAAGCAAAGCCAAAGAATGTTCCTCGTGCGCTCGTACAGTGAGACGGAATAAAAGTGATTCAGATTCATGTTGTGATTTAGTTGGAGGCGTTTTGACATTTCCTCGCTGAGCTGTGATTTCCTCCAGATCCAGTTTTTTTTTTGTCCTTCTGTGTATCTGTCTGAATGTGTAGCCCACGGCTGAGAGGAGGGAGAGGGGTGTGTGTGTGTGTGTGTGTGTGTAAATGCCATCGCGGAGGTGACTCATCAGGCGTCTGTCTGCCATTGTGTGTGTGTGTGTGTGTGGGGAGGGGGACGGGGGTAGATACTAAACTCTTTCACATTTACATTTTAACCATTCAGCTGCAGACGCTTTTCTACAAAGGGACTTACCATTAGAGATGTTTGGGACAGTCTCCCTGGAGTAACTGAGGGCTAAAGGGCCTTACTCACTTACTAGTGGAGGTGTTCCCCAGGTGGGATTTTAACTCTTGACTCTACTGATCACGAGTCCAACTCACTATCCACTAGGACACCACTACTACCACATCTACCATTCCTCCTGAGAGGGGATTGTGTATGTGTGTTTATTTGTGTGTACATACGTAGTGTGCTGATGTTAGATTAGATTCACCCTTTTCGTCATTGCAGAGTACAACTTGTGTTTTCCTCTCAGCACAGGGTCAGCTGTCTTAGCACATGGGCATGGGCATGCTTGATTGGCAGTTGACCTGCTGCAAGAGTTGGCATGGTAACGCCTTATCTCCTCGTCAACCTCAATGGGACTGCCTGCATTAACAGAGGATGTATATGAACATTTAAATTAAGATAACGACCGATGCATTTCTAATCAAATTAGCATACACCGAAATAGCTAGAACTATATCATAATAACAATTCAATTGTAGTAAAAGTATTTTGTATTTCTTTTAAATGACCTACAAATCATGCATATTGTACAATGACAACGCTGTATTTAAGTCTTGACTGAACTATCACGTTTTTGTGAATGTGGTGGAGAGCAGGCTTGATATTTAACACAGATGGAGAGAGGGCGTACAATCCTGAATATTCTGGCTGTCTACACTCCTAGTTTCATTCACGATGGCAGCAAGCATCTCTTTCTCCCCCTCCTCCTCCTCCTCCTCCTCCTCCTCCTCCTCCTCCTCTCTCTCTCTCTCACACACACACACACAGACACTCACGACTAGGCCAAACACATTCATAACCACTTTTATTTTCGCTGAGGATCGAGAAAACCAAGTTAAAACACAACAGGGCTCTCAAAAAAAACACTGCACAGCACATTGCAAAAAAAAACAAAAAAAACAAACAACTTGTTTCATCATGATATAAAAATATAGATTTCCTTGACAAACTCTAAGTGACTGTTGAAGAGCGTTTAGCGACCGAACTTTAAAGGCAAAGAGGGGGAAAAAGACACACGAGCACATACCATCCTTGCAGCCAACTCAATAACAACACACCCGCCCCTGCCCACCCCCTTTCAACTGCGCTGTTGATGATGGAATCTAAATAAGTGGTCGCTCCAAACCTTACGCAAACCGACGCCGCTCTGGTTGGTACTTGCGGTCGGTAACATCACACAGACTCATTCTAAAAAGGGAACATTTGGGGATTTGTTTACACGCTAGAGCGAAACGACAACTGCACCAAACGTGAGTTGAAATATTCAAGTGGCTTGGTTTGAACACATGTGGGTAAAGTAGCCCCAACAGCCAACTCCCAGAATGCATCTTAATAACTTAAAGGTGGTCTCCTCGCTTGGCACTCCTTGCCTCCTTTCCTCGCCTCCTCTCCTGGATCTAGACAGGTGAGGGCACCCCCTCTGGCCCGGGCCTCTGCCTATCCAGGTGTTATTAGATCAGTGAGACTGAAGGAGTGATTGAGGTGAGGGTAGCTGCGTTGGTATATTGAGACACACCCACCACTCCGTTTCCTTATTGGTTTCCTTGACGGGTCCTTAAAACCTCTCGTCATGCAGGGGTCAGGGGTCAGGGGGTCATGGTTGGGGTGTCATGGTTAGGGGGGGCGACAGGTCCGGGGGCCTGCGTCTCCTGTCCGTCATTGTGTGTCTGTCTTCCTGTTCCGCACTTGAACCACTTCCTTCCTCTCCTTCAGGAAGTTGCCAAAGGCCACGCCCTCTTTGCTCTCCTCGGTCACTGGAGGGACAGACAGACGTTACCCAGAGGGGTCGTGAACACAGGCAGAAACTCTCAATTACCCATAAATACAAGTTGATTATTCCATTTGGCAGTTGCGCACACACGCACACACGCACGCACACCACGCACACACAGAGAAAAACAACATAATCAAATTAACACTGTCTGCACATTATCCAAAGCGGTTTACAACGGCCTCCCATTCACACACACACACACACACACACACTCACACACAAATGGCAGAAAGCTACCATGCAAGGCGCCGGCCCGCTTCACTGGAAGCAATTTGGGGTTCAGCGTCTTGCCCCGAGGACACTTCGATGTGACCAGGAGGAACCGGGGATCGAACCGCCAACCCTGGCGATCGTTAAGATGCCGGCTCTACCTCCTGAATAATAAAGTAACGACTCTTCTCACCGGTGTGGTCGATGTCGTCCGTGTCGCTGTCCACTTCCTCGTCCGCCTCGTCAGGGTTGCCACGCTGGAAGATGAGGTCACTGGGACCTGCCACGCCAGCAGCCCCTGGGGACAGGAAGTGACATCACACTAAAGCTCACGCTACTGTTAACAGAACTGGGGACAGGAAGTGACATCACACTAGGGCTCACGCTACTGTTAACAGAACTGGGGACAGGAAGTGACATCACACAAGGGCTCACGCTACGGTAACAGGACAACCTTCTATAGGCGGTGTTAGGGACAGGAGACATGGCTGGAGACAGGGATGGTTTGAGAGTGTGTGCTGATGTGTATGGGAACAACCGTACATTTTAAATGTTCTGCTGTATTGGGAGAGAGACAGTTATGCCCACAATTGAGATATATTTGAGAACGCTTTGATGCGGGTGTCCATGGAGATGGATGCCCCTCACAGCCCAGCAGACACGCCCGCCGACATCACGCTCTGTACTGACCCTCCCAGCTATCCTCTGGAAAGGCCGTCATTGTGGTGATGATTTTAATGTTTCGGACCTAGCCATTGCCTTGAATTGACCAATAGATGGGAGAGAGTCTATTTTAAAAGTGCTTTGTAGCAGGTTCCAGGAGTGTTGAGCAGCGAATAAGAAGGCAGTCTGACCCAAGTTCTGTACGCATACAGGGGACCTCTACCACCGCGTAGATGAATATGATGCAACGGCTATAGTACCACAATGAGACAACTTGAACTGCAAAGATTAACACCTCGGCACAGTTTCTCTTTCTCAAATGTGCCACCGGGTCTCTCGACCCTCGCCTGCCTAAGGTGTCTGAAGTGTCAGGGATGCCCCCCAGCCAGACTGCACGTGCACAGTTGCTACTCATCTCCGCTCTCTTGTGAAAATGTCATGTGATTAGATTAGATTCAACTTGATTGTAATTGTAATACCAGTAGTACCAGACAATGAAATGCAGTTAAGCATCTAACCAGAAGTGCAAAAAGTGATATGATAAACAACATGATATAGAAACATAGTGATAGGTACAGTATGGCAAGTATGATAGTTAGAGGCATATAGCTTTGTACAGTTAAGGTAGCTATGTACAGTTAAGGTAGCTATGTACAGTTAAGGTAGCTATGTACAGTTACGGTGGCTATGTACAGTTACGGTGGCTATGTACAGTTACGGTGGCTATGTACAGTTACGGTAGCTATGTACAGTTACGGTAGCTATGTACAGATGTATAAATAGAGGCATGTGCTATATGCAAAAATATGGTCTGTGCAAAGGTAGTATTTGTAAACAACAGTAGTGTAACTACTGTCTACATGTCTGAGTAACTGTCTACATGTCACACTCTAGCTTTAACTTCTTGTCCTTGTCAACCAAAGTCCACATTGATTAATCTCTACAGATATATTATAAGTCACACATTTAAAAAGGGCAAACATGGATCTACCAATCCCAGAATGCACCTTTAATGATAAGTGCTCCACAGCTCAAAGCATCATGACCAGGTTTCTTCTGGTCGGCACTTGAGTTGAGTTACATTGCATGACAATATGTGACAGAGGCCAATGAAAAGTGCTACCTGTAGGCGAAATCATTTTTCTTTTGAATTGAAGACGACATGAGTATTTGAAAGTTGCTACACCTGAAATCACTAAGCAGAGAAAATCCCCATCAAAGATAATGAATCCCCATCAAACAACAAGAAACGAAGTCATTGTGTTATAGATTACACTTATTTAATGAACGTAAAACTGTTCTGAAAAATAACGAGTGGGTACTTCACATCTTCGAGTTGAATGTTAGCCAAAAAAACTAAAATCTGAAAAAAAAAAAAAAAAACTTTCAAGACGAATTTGACGTCTTTCTCATTTCCGAGAGGTGTCCAGAAACAACAGCAGCAGTCACATATGTGACGACTCGTTACTGTACTGTATTATATCGCATATTACTACCGAAGCCACTGTACCACCACTTTCTTACTGTAGGATGACTTGTTTTTTTACTTAACTTATTATTTGTCCACAATGTTGGGGGAACCAAAGCCAAAGAATTTGACTCTTGTGTACTTGTACACTGAGATGTAATAAAAGCGATTCTGATTCAATAAATTGTTATAGAACACTCCCCTCACAGCCCTGGATGACACCACAACACACCACATCCAACCTGAACTGGCCAACTATGCGTAGCTGGCAACCAAATATCTTAACATCTTTCACCTGATACCAGTGCCCTTTACATTAGCTAGCATGTACTACACAGTATTAGCGTGTACTACACAGTGTTGGCATGTGTTAGCCTCGGACACACTCACCCGCCTGTGGTGCCGTCTCCATGGAAACTGCTCCCATGTCCTTCTGCAAGCGCTCTAGGCTCTCCTGCTGCTTCTTGCTCTGAGCGTCAGCCTATACACACACACACACACACACACACACACACACACACACACACACACACACACACGATAAGTGGAAAGCATGCATAAACTCAAACACATACACAAATAAACACAGACCTTCTAAACACCCGTGCATACAGAAACCAAACCCTTTAAAACAGGAATCCAGCAGTGAAACACAGCACCAACACAGCCCCAAACACAGCCCCAAACAGAGACTGGGAACACGCATATGAACTGTGTAGATGTCACAGAGTTTCCATATGATCAAACTCACCAGCTCTCTGTGAAGTCTTTCATATTCAGGACGGTATTCCCTGAAAGGCACAGAGAACTATGTTAGACACGTATACCGCACCATGCAGTGGTGTGTGGTTAAAGTGTGTGTGTGTGTGTGTCCCTCCTACTTACGTCTCGTATTCCTTCGCTGCTTCTGACACCCGCACGAAAAACTCATCCAATCCGCTGCCAGTAACTGCAGACACGCCCACTACCTGCACACACAGGACCAATCACACGCAGGCAAGAGTAACGACCTACATGGAAACCTCCACGTTCTGAGGCGCTCTTTCGTCTGGCCCTTTAACGGGCCGTCAGAAACCAGTCTAGAGCACCCCCTTCAACTGCATTCAGTCTAGAGCACCTCCTCAAACTGCATTCGCGTGAGTGAGCCTGCATATGTGTGTGAGCCTGCATATGTGTGTGTGTGTGAGCGTGTGTGTGTGTGTGTGTGTGAGCGTGTGTGTGTGTGTGTGTGTGTGTGTGTTCAACACTCTCACACGCGCAGTTGCGCACACACCCACGCGGGCGGTCTCACACACACAGACACAGAGACACACAGAGACAGAGACACACAGAGACAGAGACACACACACACACACACACACACACACACACCCGTATGTTGGCGTAGAACTCGTCCAGTACGAGGCTCATGGAGCGCGTCAGGTTGCTGATGTACGACGTCTCCTGGTTCAGAGCGTCCTGGAACACCTCGAAGTCCTGCATCCACTCCACCGCGAAGGTGTGCTCGATTATGTCTGTCTGGACACACACATACAACAGAGAACATTGTCCACACTGTGAATCTTTGATCGATTATGTCTGTCTGGACCCACACCACAGAGAACATTGTCCACACCGTGAATCTTTGATCGATTATGTGTGTCTGGACCCACACCACAGAGAACATTGTCCACACCGTGAATCTGTGATCGATTATGTCTGTCTGGACCCACACCACAGAGAACATTGTCCACACCGTGAATCTGTGATCGATTATGTCTGTCTGGACCCACACCACAGAGAACATTGTCCACACCGTGAATCTGTGATCGATTATGTCTGTCTGGATCCACTCCACAGAGAACACAGCATCCAGTGAAGTGTCCAGTGAAGACCAGTGTTGTCAAAACGGAATAAACGTTTCATCACATCAATATTTTAAATGACAGTATGGATGCTGCTTTTTTGCACTCCGTTTCATACTCTTCAGCTCCAGCACCTCAGCTAAGTGTGATCATGGAGGAGCGGTGGGATTTTCACTATAACCAAGACATGGAAATGTAAAATTCATACCATGTAAATTCATACCAGGGCTTGACATTAAGCTTTTTCAGGTACTTGTCCTTTGGACAAGTGAAGTTATTTTGTTACTTGTCCGAGAGCTCAAGTTACTTGTCCAAATGACGTGTGTGTGTGTCTGTCTAGTGTCTACTAACACACTACAACCCAGTAATACATTATATTACATTCAATTAATATTCAATTAATATTACATTACAATTACTGTGGATCTACGTGCACGCCAGAGCAGGGTTCGAGTTATGTGGGAGCCAATGGGAGCTGAGCTCCCATAAGGAAGGTCTGAGCTCCCATGAAAGCAGTAAAATCATACATCTGTGGGGGTCGCTAATAATACATTACCACAACCATTATTTGATCATAAATGTCAATGTAATGAGTATTATTTATATTTATTTATATGATAAATATTCTAAAATAAACACGTTTTCCAAAAGAACTACGCGCACCAGCATTAATCTCCTGTGAATGACAGTATGCCTTTGACTGCCTGCACTTTACCACCAAGACACTATGGGGCGCAGTAGAATATTGTGCAACAGCAGAATATGATCATTGAGAGCTTGCGAACGTGAAAACACGATTATTGAGAAGAAAACATTCAGTAGCTAGCTATCATGCCGCCCCAAAAAAGGCCACTGCTTCCGACCGAGTCGACAAGCCTGGAAAGTTTCGGGTTTTCATCCAAGAAACCAAACTTGAATTCAGCTGCACCTGTTATGACACCCAACGTTGAAACTGTTGAAATAGCAGAGCTCAAACAAATCCAAGTGCTTCCGAAGAAAGTAGCAGAACTCACCTCCAGTATGTATAAGGAGACAGCTAGCTAGTTTGTTCAGGGCAGCCTATACTGTCTAAAGAAAGGATACATATATTATATATGTTATACAAAACTGAATCCAATTATGAAACTTAATGAGATGAATGGCGCGACAGTTGGCCCCTGCTCACCGATCCGATCATTCATGTGCCCAGATTGTAGAGCACATTGCACAAGAGATGGGGTATAACTAGAGGAATAACATAAGCTTTGATGAGATAAGATGATGATGAGGCTAACAACAAGAGGCTAACAACATCAAACCAACAAATATAAACTCAACAATTAGAATGTATATTTTAGCTACATTAACCTTATTGTAACATGTAAATACTGATACTCACGGACAAATCTATCCCACGTTTTCAAACGAAAACACTGGTGCATCAACTGCCACAATGTAAAGTGCGTTCGTAAATTTGCTCTGAGAACGCCGGAGCGCACACTGGGTCAACGTCATAAAGAGACCAAGTCATTTGATTGGACAAGAGGCATTCCATGAGAGCTGATCAGATTCCAAAGCGATTTTACGAACGCAGCCAATGCAAACTGTAAATAGAGCATCTAGGTTGCTAGGCAATGAATATGTGCATTATCTAAAATAACCGATAAAGCATGTCGCGTATTGCTAGGAAGGTTGTTTGTTGCTTGTTCATGGACGAGCATACATTATTATTTATGTCAGGTGCGATGTCACTGGAAATGGAGATGTGGACCAACCATCCACTACTCCATCTGGACCATCCAGGGTTGCACGGCACTCATCAGTAAACAAGACTGTTTGGAAATTAGTCTTCATGTATTTCTGAGCCCACTGTCATGCTGCAAAGAATACCTCTGTGTCATTGGCTGCTATAGGCATAAAAGGAGAGAAACTCATGGTGTGGCCCCCATCTTCCCCTGACCTCAACCCTATTGAGAACCTTTGGAGCATCCTCAAGCAAAATATATATGAGGGTGGGAGGCAGTTCACATCAAAACAGCAGCTCTGGGAGGCTATTCTGGCATCCTGCAAAGAAATTCAAGCAGAAACTGTCCAAAAATGGATGCAAGAATTGTGAAGGTGATATCAAAGAAGGGGTCCTATGTTAACATGTAACTTGACCTGTTAAGATGTTTTTGTTTGAAATAGCTTTTGATTTCAGTAAATATGACCTCCTAACCCTAAATTCATCAAATTACCATTTGTAGTTCTTTACAACCTATAAAATGTTTTGAAACTCTGTTGTGCATAATAATTTGGAACAGTGCATTTTGAGTTTTTTATTTAAAAAAAAAAATACTGTAAGTGCAGGAGGAAGTCCACTTGTCCGAACATAAAATGTACTTAACACAAGCACAGCCGTGAGGGTGAGTAAAGAACATTTTTATATATTTGAAAAAAAAAATCGAATTGCAGGACCCTCCTTTCATGACCTTTCCTAGATATGTGCGTCCTACCACCCAGCATCCTTCAAAAATCACATCAGGATAAGCTAGTATAACGCTATTTTGCAGTTTTTTCTGTGTAGGAAGCAGGAAGCTAATTTACAAGCGGCCAACTAGTGGCCGTTGTGTGTAAATAGCAGCTTCGCATTGTAAAAGAGGGGGTCCTCGGGGGACCCCGGAGGCGACTCTTGTAGTAGGTAAAAAGAGACGGCTGTTAGCGGTGTTAATGTCGAGCCCTGCTTACCTTGTTCATGGCGATGATGAAGGGCAGCTTGGTCTTGTAGAGAATACTGCAGAATCAAAAGCACCAGTCAGAGAGACGCGTGCGTGCTCACACAGCCCCGGAGGAGGGTTACATCAGTGCTTCTTACTCAACTACACATCAGCTCATTTCTGTTGATGAACACTCTTTAATAAGGTGAACTGTGTTCACGGCACGATGATTTAATCCCACACATCACACCTCCTTCTCTTCACATCGTGCCAGCTATATTCTCCCACACACGCACACGCACACACACGGGCACACACACAGGCTCACACACAGGCGCGCGCACACACACACACACACACACACACACAGGCACAGGCACACACAGGCACACACAGAATATCTGTTCTACTTTCTTCCTCAGTTCTATGTATTTTAAAAATATATATTTAAAACAAAACTGCATGCATACAGCATGTTGAAGGTGACAGGGTGGACTCACCTGCATGCATACAGCATGTTGGACATGAAGGTGACAGGGTTGACGCTGCGTGACGTGTCCATCACGTACACCACCACACACGGGAAGGAGGACGCCTGCCAACACAATCCAAAACACAAACACCACATTCTTCACAACACTGAGATTGGGCTGGTTTCACAGACCAGGCTTAAGACTAACACTCATCCTCGAAGGAGACTTTCCATTGACGGTGTGATTTAGTCCAGGATTAGGTTTAAGCACCTACATTTAAGCACCTAATCCTGGACTAAAATCACACTGTCAATGGAAAAGCTCCTTCGAGGAATGGGTTTATATCTTCACCAGTGATGAACACGGGCTCGTTCGCCAGACAGCGCCAACGTTCGGAGGTTCCCAAACGCGAACGCGAACCGGCACGGTTCTTTGCCGGTGTGAAAGCCCTATCAGTGTCCTTCCATTTTCAAAATCACATCAGGATAAGCAAGTATAACGCCATTTGGCCGGTTTTTCCGAGTAGGAAGCTGGCTAATTTACCAGGCGGTCAACTAGTGGTCGTTGTGTGTAAATAGCAGCTTAGCATTGTAAAGAGGGCGGCTCTTTTAGTAGGTAAAAAAGACACAGCTGTTCTAGTGTTAAGCCTTGTCTGTGAAACAGGTTCATAATGTATATCATTAAGCCCACATGGCTATCCAATAAGCAGAGCAGGGTTGGTTTTGAATATGAATTTTCATCATCTTCAATCAATCATCTCAAAATGGGCAATCTGGGACTGATTCAACCATCTCTGGGATTTCCCCCCCCCCCCCCAGTGAGAGTCTATGATGTTCAATACTGTACAATTATGTACGGGCAGTTTCCCAGACAGGGATTTAAGCCTAGTCCTGGACTAGTCACTGGAAAATCTCCATCGAGGATGCTTAAGATTAATCTGTGACCAGGAAACTAGCCTGTTGAGTTAAATCTATATCATGATGTCATCACATGTCATTACACACCAGAGTTAAGCCTATATCATGATGTCATCACATGTCATTACACACCAGAGTTAAGTCTGTATTATGATGTCATCACATGTCATTACACACCAGAGTTAAGTCTATATCATGATGTCATCACATGTCATTACACACCAGAGTTAAGTCTATATCATGATGTCATCACATGTCATTACACACCAGAGTTAAGTCTGTATCATGATGTCATCACATGTCATTACACACCAGAGTTAAGCCTATATCATGATGTCATCACATGTCATTACACACCAGAGTTAAGCCTGAATTATGATGTCATCACATGTCATTACACACCAGAGTTAAGCCTATATCATGATGTCATCACATGTCATTACACACCAGAGTTAAGCCTATATCATGATGTCATCACATGTCCAGGGGTGCACATAACTGGTGCGCCAGTGCGCATGCGTCGCCAAAATGCATGCTGCGCGGCAAATCAGCCGCATGAAGGCGCTCTTGCGCACCAACAGCTTTTTTTTTCTTCTTTTTTTTTTCGAAAAGTTGATTTCAGTGTTTACAGAACAGAGCAGTGCTTAAAGAGATGTCCGTTTATATCAGTGTGTTTAAAGAACAGACATTCAGTTAGTGCTTAAAGAGATGTCAGTTTATTTCAGTGTGTTTAAAGAACAGACATTCAGTTAGTGCTTAAAGAGATGTCAGTTGATTTCATTGTGTTTAAAGGAGTCGGACAGACTTTCATTCTTAAAGAGCAGTCATTTGATTTTGCATTTGTTTCTTTTGTTTTGCACACAATAATTTGGTCATTCATCTTTATTTATGAATAAATGTTGTTTTGCTAATAATATATCCATGTATCCCTTTTTTATCCATCCTGTGGGACGGGTCGTGACTCGCGAGCTCGGGGAGCACCAAGCAGCATCCCTAGGTGCTCCTCTGAGCACTGGCCCCAAAAAGTTATGTGCACCCCTGCACATGTCATTACACACCAGAGTTAAGCCTTATTATGATGTCATCACATGTCATTACACACCAGAGTTAAGCCTTATTATGATGTCATCACATGTCATTACACACCAGAGTTAAGCCTTATTATGATGTCATCACATGTCATTACACACCAGAGTTAAGCCTGTATCATGATGTCATCACATGTCATTACACACCAGAGTTAAGCCGATATCATGATGTCAACACATACCAGAGTTTCAGTGATGATGGTTCCTGACGCTGACCAGGTGAACACTTCTATCTGTCCTGGAGTGTCAATCAACACATATCTGGAGGCAGAGGTCAAATGTTATAACAGATACACATCAAGAGAGGACAGAGCGGCCAAAGTAACAGATAACTTAACAATAAACACACACTACAGAGAAAAATATGATTGTACATATGACAATAAACTTGAACTTGAACACAGTACTATAAAGTATGAAAGTGACCTGTTACCCATATGCAACAAGATGAACACTGTGAAAACAAGTGTTCTTAGCAGAGGCTAATCCCCATTTCTTTAAGACATATTTGATGTTATACAATGTCGACTTACTGGTGATTGTACTGCTTATTCTCAATGAATTTCATGACCTGGAGGAGGAAAAACAAGTATATTTTTGGGGGAACATTTTCTGATAAGAATACACAGGAGCAAACGTATTCAAGAGCAATCCAATCATAACATCAGTACACACATACTGTATCAACATAAAAGAGTCAATAGCGACACCTACTGGACAGTTTAGGTACAACTCTTTAAGAAAACAAGTAGGTACTTGTTACTGATGTGCATCTACGAGGTATGATCCTCACGCAATGATAAAAAAAAATAGTATCTTTAATCGGAGAAGATTATGTTCTAATCTAAAAAAATAATCAGCACACCCTTAGTACACTCAACTGTCATAGCAACCTGAACCATACTATGCTAGCTCAGATCATCTCCTTTTCAAGCACAACTTGGTTGTCTAAAAGTCTGTGAACTGTCTGACAATCTCATTATGTTTGTGATGAGATAAATGTAAAAAAGAAATTAGGCCAGAATGATTTGGGTTGGCACCAGAGTACGATAAACATAATACTGTTATGACCAGTTTACCTGATCGAACCTCGTAGCGAACAGATTTAGGGACGTCACAATCCCTCCGTTGGGTCCCAGGCCATATTGTTTCATGACTTCTTTGTAATTAACTGTGTCACGGATATCTACAATAGGGAAAACAAATAAGTAGCATTATTACCATAAATTTGATCATTTTACAATTGGGTAGCGGGGAAAAAGGAACATCGAGAACACTTGAAACGTCTCTGAACATTGAAATGATTAGCAGACGTCATAATATCTCAACCAATTCCAACACTCTGTATACCCCTTAACTGCTCCTCCTGAGACATCTACTACCCCCAGCACTGCGTCTCCTAAGACACCTGCTTCTGCCCAATACTGTGCCTCCTAAGACTTCTACTGCACCCCATGTACTGTCTCTGTGTGTGTGTCTATATATATATATATATGTTACGGTACATGTGGGAAAACTAGGGTTAGGGTTAGGTGCTAGGGTGACTTGGTACATGCTGGCATGTCTAAGCCTAACCCTAACCTTAACCCTAACCCTAACGCTACCCCTAACCTTAACCCTAGCACCTAACCCCAACCCTAGTTTTCCCACATGTACCGTATTCCCACATGTACCGTAACATAAATCTTCTATCATGACAACTGCCAACGGCCCCTGGCCTGAGCTAGATTACTCTTCCTGCTACGATTGGTGGATTGATGAATCACTTGCTTAGTCAAATGTATCGATTGTAAGTCGCTTTGGAATAAGGCGTCTGCTAAATGCCAAAAACGTAAATGTAAATATGTAGGGGGTATACTTAATAATAACTCAATTGGAATAATGTAGCTGATCATTTGGGATGAAATCAAGGGTTTACCAGGTATTCCCAGTATTTTCAAAAATAATGATCTGGATCAGAATTTTCCATCCAGGATCAGATGAAGCCCTCATTTCTCCTATAATACTCGGATGACAGATGATCCTGGATAGCAAAACATGGTATGGATCATTCTGATCTAGATTAAAGGTTTTGAAATACTGGGCTGATGAGATGATGCCAAAGGAAAACACTATGTCGTTTTATTATGTAGTCTTTTTAAATGTGTCTGGGTACTTCCTCTGCGGGAAACACTGTCATGTTTGTTGACACAATCAGAGTGGTAAACTCTGGCTTCAGAATCAGACCATATAGACCTAGGTTGCTTATCCACTCATTCCGGTAAATTGAATTTGAACCTGGTCTCCGACTGGATTGACTAGGGTGAGACTAGGTCCACTACCAGGCTTGTGAGACTAGGTGAGACTAGGTCCGCTACCAGAGGCTTGACCGACGGTTTCTTACCGATATTGGCCGGGAAAGGCACCTCATGCACGGCCGGGTCCAGGTTGATCACATAGGGAGGAGACCGCTTGTGGTGAAGATGCGCAGTGAGTCGCTGAAAAAACAACAACAACAACAAGCCAGTTTGCCAAGACGTTCAATGCAATAGTCTAGCAGCTAAATTATAATTTGTGACTGATTAGATACAAAATAACACCGTTTAGAAACAAAAGGCTAGATACAACACTCATAGAAACCAGTACTCTCACAATGCATCTGATCATCAGCTAGGTGTATATACTATGTGAGTGTGTCTGAGTCTGTGCGTGTGCATAGGCCTAATACTAGGATCTACCTGAACAAAGGTGGTCTTCCCAGACCCCGCCATGCCCAGCACGATCAGACACACGGGTTTCTTCTGCGGCGCATCTCCAGAGGTGTCTGTCTCCTGAGCTGACTCCTGTCTGTCACCCTGTTGTTGTTCTTCTTTTTTTTAAATATATATATATATTTGTTTATTGATGATTTTCCATAACATAAAGTAGTGGGTCATACAAATGCATGAGCAGCCAGAGAGGTAATCAAATGATACAACATCCATATATACACACAGACGCATACAACAACAACAACAACAACAACAACAACAACAACAACAAAAGAAAAAGAGAAGAAGAAAAAAAGGACGTAAAAAATAAATGAAATAAAATAAAATAAAAGGGAAAAAAGAGAAACCACACATAACAAACACACAGCACATAGCTTGGAGGTCCAGATATTCAAATAAATTGTCTGTGTATCCTAAAACAAATAAGCAGTAGCCTAAATTAATGTATAGTGGTCAAGAGTCAGAAATATATGGGGCCCCCGCTTGTTAAGTCTGACGTCAAGTGACGTTTAGCCATTTCCGAGTCCAAACCAGAAATTCTCCGCACCAGAGTACCAGTGTACTACAGCGGTAGAATGACAGTTTAATCGTTTTTAGACTCGGATCTATTCATACAACAAGGGACACGGCACTTTCCCGTTTTCTCCATATTGTCAGCGTCTTTGAGCCTCGGAAAAGCGCTATACAAATATAATGAATTATTATTATTATTTCGGCATTTCGAAGACAGCGCCTCAGCCAACGTTAGACCCGGAAACACGTCACGACTTAACAAGCGGTATCCGGTATGGTTCCACTAGTGACTAGTCAATCACACACATTCAACCTAGCCCAGCTGTCCCAATTGAGTAATGTTGGGTAGGTCTACCAGATGGCCTACTCCTTATGGAGCATCTGGCAGGTGTAGGGCCCTAGTATAGTTAAGGAAAGAACCCCATACCCTGGTGTTGTGGTTCTGAGATCCCTCCCGTCTCCTGGGCTGTCGCCATGCTTGTTCGCTTCTGCCGTAAATGAACATCGTCTGTCGCAAACATTGAGACTAGATAAGACTCTTCTTCTTCGGTGGGTTTTTATGGCGGTTGGCATCCAACGTTACTGGCGTATTAGCGCCACCTACTGTGGGGTGGGGAGGAGAGCAGCGGTTGAATACAAGTTGCAGAAATAGTTCACTTGTATCTGTCTTTTTATTCATTGTCTTTATTATGTAGTAAAATGTTTATCTATTTGTTTTCTGTATATATGTATCCGTTCTATTTTTATTTGTGTTATTTCGTTTTCCTTCTTTTCCTTCTTTTCCTTTTTTTTTTTATGCTGTATGTAAAGCACTTTGAATTGCCCCTGTTGTATGACATGTGATACACAAATAAACTGGCCTTGCCTTGCCTTGCTGTGGAAATGTAACAGGTTAATATGGTCTGCATATGAATCTCACCAAAACACCCCTTGTTTCTTTGTTTTGTTTGAATCTTCTACCTGTGTGCTCTGTAGTTTGGTGTGTGTTGAACGCGCCTACTTTGTCTACGTCATCACGTCGTTAGGTGCGCATGCGCGTCACAGATCTCTAGATCGTCTTTTAAGAGGTGAGCTGAGCTGCGTCGTGATAAATCTCCGCCTGATAAATGTCTATAAAAGTTGTATTTCATGTCTTGAACGTAATCCAGTTGTTGCTAGTCGTTGTTTAACGTACCCCACTCGTCTTGTGTAAATTCTGTTTGGATTTGAAATCGCTAACCCACGGTTTTGTATCAGTTGAAGAAAGTGGGCTAATTAGCAAACTGAAAGTTTAATGGTTGCTAGCAGCATGATTTGTTAATCGTCCGCTTTTGGTTCTTCTATCAGGGGAGCGAGACAACGAACCAGACTGATGTTACCTGATGCATGGTGTATGTTCTGGATGTCACACAGGTATGGAGATGTTTTGTCTGTTTCATTTGAAAACGTTTTTTATTATTTACTGTGTATTTATTTACTGTGTAATGGGAGGTAAGCTTGATAGCCTCATGATTTAGTCCACACCAGTAGCTATATACAGCTGGTGTGGCTGTTATTGCAACATGTTGTATGTCAATACTGATTAATAATATTGATGCTGTTATTTTTATATTTGTTTAGGAAACGAAATATGGGTTTTCTGATGTATGATAGAATATTGCCAAATGGTTTATTTTTATTATCTATGCATCTATGAGCTGATGATGCTGATGTCTATTGTGTATATATATATATATATATATATATATTAATACATATTCATATATATAGTGACAGATCTCTAGATCGTCTTTTAAGAGGGGAGCGAGACAACTAACCAGACTGATGTTAGCCTACCTGATACATTGTGTGTATGTTCTGTATGTCACACAGCTCCACTAAAGTGAACCAGAGACCCAGTTCTGCCTCCGGCCTCGTTATTGCCCCACACACCACCAGAACACAACGCAGGCGTAACACACACGGGTTACATTGGTGCCGTGACCTTCTGGATTCAACTGCCATCGATGTCGTCTCGATCACCGTGGGCGGCTAACGTGCTCACCTTTGCTCCAAGTTGGTTACTCTGCCGTGTGGGGGTTTTTGAATAAGATTGGGCACTGGTATAATTTTTTTAAAGGGTCATCTGAAGATATTGACATTTGAATTATTGAGTAGTAACGCATACAGCGTTAGGGACATTTGACGGAGAACTGTTTCAACGGAACACCTTAAGGGTCTCAATTCAACTCACATTCGTTGGATCTGCCCTCGACTGAAGTAAGAGGATGGCTGAGATCATTGCTGTTAACCTATCGGCCACCTTCCCCCTGCCCTTCTCGCCGGCCCTCAACGAGACCCACGAGCTCTCCACGGCGTCCCTGGACAGCGAGGAGGAGTACGTGTTCGTGGAAGCCCGGCACCCGAACAAGGTCCTGGAGGGCCTCAACAGCCTCCGCCTCAACAATGCCTTCTGTGACGTCACGCTGTGCTGCGGAGGACAGGAGTTCTCCTGCCACCGCATCGTCCTGGCCTCCTTCAGCTCCTACTTCCAGGCCATGTTCTCCACATGGATGGAGTCCCGGCAGGAGCGCGTGGCCATCAACGGGGTGGAGCCCCAGATGATCGGCATGCTGGTCAGCTACGCCTACACCGCCGAGGTGGTCATCTCCAAGGCCAACGTCCAGGCGCTGCTGACGGCGGCCAACCTCCTGGACGTGCTGGCGGTGCGGGAGGCATGCTGCAGATTCATGGAGCGCCAGATGGACGAGATGAACTGCGTGGGGATCCACTGCTTCGCCGAGGCGCACTCCTGCAGGGAGCTGGAGAAACTCAGCATGGACTACATCCTGCTGCACTTTAACACTGTCTGTCTACAGGAAGAGTTCCTGTCTCTGTGTGCGGACAAGCTGACGGAGATCATCGGCAGCGACCACCTGAACGTGTCCAAGGAGGAGACGGTGTTCGAGGCGGCCATGTTGTGGCTGGACAAGAGCGCCACCCGCCGGCAGAGCTTTGAGAAGGTTCTAGAGCACATCCGGCTGCCCCTGATCAGTCCGTACTACATCCACGACGTCATCGAGTCCCTGGAGGTGGTCCGGGGGTCCCTGCGCTGCCAGAGGCTCATCTCCGACGCCAAGGACTACCTGCTGCTGCAGGACCGCCGCGGGGAGCTGTACTGCTCCCAGGCCCGGCCCCGCAGGTCCACAGGGACAGCGGAGGTGATCGTGACGGTGGGGGGGGAGGATGACAAGGTAGTCTTGCGCAGCGTGGAGAGCTTCGACCCTCTGACCAGCCAGTGGAAGAGCCTGGCCTGCCTGCCCTTCGCTGTCAGCAAGCACGGCCTGGTGGTCTCTGGTCCTACTCTGTACCTGGCGGGGGGGGAGTTCCCTGACGGCTCGGCCAGCAGGGAGACGTGGCGGTACGACCCCTGCTTCGACTCCTGGCTGGAGATGGCGCCCATGAACGTGGCCCGCTCGGAGCTGGGTCTGGTGATGCTGGACGGGTATGTGTTTGCGGTGGGGGGGTGGGAGGGGCGGTCGCGGCTGGACTCAGTGGAGTGCTACAACCCCCACACCAACACCTGGCAGTTCATGGAGTCAGTCAAGATGGCCGTCACCAGCCCTGCCGTGGTGGCCCTGGACGGCCTGCTCTACGTCACTGGTGGCGCTGTCCTGGAGGATGGCGACGGTACAGACCTGGCCCAGGTGTACAACCCTAAAACATCCGCATGGACAGAGGTGGCCCCCATGCAGATCGCTCGCTCGGGCTCCGCAGCCTGCACCCTGAGGGGAAAGATATACGTCATAGGCGGCTGGCACGCGTCCACAGAGAACACTGACAAGGTGGAGTGTTACGACCCCAAGAGCAACCAGTGGACCATGTGCGCCCCCATGAGGGAGAGGCGCTACCGCCCGGGCGTGGCCGTGGTGGACAGCAAGATCTACGTCCTGGGAGGGGAGGAGGGCTGGGACAGGTACCACGACACCATCGAGAGGTACTGCGAGGAGACGGACAGCTGGGAGATCGTGGGGGAGATGCCCACCAGCCGGAGCTGGCTGAGCTGCATCTCCCTCCAGCTGAGGAAGGACACCCACGGAGGACCCAGCCTCCCCGACACCGCCACCGGGCCCGAGCTGGACTGTGAGTGAGACAGAGAAGAAGAAGAAGAAGAAGACAGCAGCTCCAGGGTGCCATCTTTACGAGTGCTTTGTGCATCTCTGCCAAACTACAACCAAAACGGCCCCATATCTCTCCATCTAACCAGTGGAACAGGGCAGCCATTCTGTGCCACGGAGAGAGGATATATATATATATTGTAGTATATTTTTGTACCATATTTTGTATGTGATTTGTATTTATTTGTATAAATTGCTGCCTGTTATATGGTTAATTTTAATGGTTAATAACACTGCCTGTTATATGGTTAATTTTATATCTGTATATTATAAGTTCAGTGTGCTTTGTAAATGTTGCCTGTGAGCTGTTTCAAGATGCTTCCCAATAATCAGACATAACACAAGCCTCTGACCGCCGACATGACAGCCCACAGACAGACCTACCTCAGTCCTTTGGCCACAGACATGACAGCCCACAACCAGACTTGCCCAGACTTGACTCGGTACAAGTTCCAGTTCCAAATGGGATGGTCACAAGGGCGGGGAGGGTAATCGGGCCAGCCAGACGGCTCATAGAAACTATGGTACAGAGGCCCGTTACATGGGGTCTGCTGCCTCTACGCAAGGCGTGGCGTGTATAAAGTATTGAGTCACTTCGTATTCTAGGCGTGTGTTGGGATATGGCACTATCGCATATGGGTGCTGGGGGGCCAGGAGTAATGGGGTGTAGGTTGCACCTCTAAGTTCTTGAAGGGTTGGAGGCCTAATCAACCTGTAACGCCTTTTAATCTGTTTTTACAGATAGTTTTTTTTCAACTGAACCCAAGGATTAGATCTTTGTGTTAACCTGGTCTAGAGGGGCAAGATGGAGTAGTGCCTTCCACACGTCCTCAATATTGAAGTGGAGCTTTAGTGCCGGATGATTTTGTTGAAATTCAGGGGGGGTGAGTGTAAGGTTAATATGGTCTGCATATGAATCTCACCAAAACACCCCTTGTTTCTTTGTTTTGTTTGAATCTTCTACCTGTGTGCTCTGTAGTTTGGTGTGTGTTGAACGCGCCTACTTTGGCTACGTCACGTCGTTAGGTGCGCATGCGCGTCACAGATCTCTAGATCGTCTTTTAAGAGGTGAGCTGCGTCGTGATAAATCTCCGCCTGATAAATGTATATAAAAGTTGTATTTCATGTCTTAATGAACGTAATCCAGTTGTTGCTAGTCGTTGTTTAACGTACCCCACTCGTCTTGTGTAAATTCTGTTTGGATTTGAAATCGCTAACCCACGGTTTTGTATCAGTTGAAGAAAGTGGGCTAATTAGCAAACTGAAAGTTTAACGGTTGCTAGCATGATTTGTTAATCGTCCGCTTTTGGTTCTTCTATCAGGGGAGCGAGACAACTAACCAGACTGATGTTAGCCTACCTGATACATTGTGTGTATGTTCTGTATGTCACACAGGTATGGAGATGTTTTGTCTGTTTCATTTGAAAACGTTTTTTTTTATTACTGTGTATTTATTTACTGTGTAATGGGAGGTAAGCTTGATAGCCTCATGATTTAGTCCACACCAGTAGCTATATACAGCTGGTGTGGCTGTTATTGCAACATGTTGTATGTCAATACTGATTAATAATATTGATGCTGTTATTTTTATATTTGTTTAGGAAACGAAATTTTCGAAATTTTCTGATGTATGATAGAATATTGCCAAATTGTTTATTTTTATTATCTATGCATCTATGAGCTGGTGATTCTGATGTCTATTGTGTCTCTATAGCTGTATTAAAACATCTGATCTATCAATGTTATTTGTATCTTCATCTTGT
>NC_137688.1:83416155-83418655 GCF_963989245.1 Nansenia antarctica
GGATCTCAAGATCAACTCAAGATCACTTTGACCTTTCAGCCATGACAGCAGCTCTCCCTGAGAACAATGACTGCTTTTAACCTGAATTTAATCTGGGAGGAGGTTGGTTGTTCCAATCTGTCCAATGGTTTGACATTCTTGACTGCAAATTGTCACATTAACAGGGAAGCCATTCCATGACCCCCCTGAGCTATTCAATCACACTTTAGGCTATACAAAAAAAAGTCAAACACCGCCCTCAGTGTCTTTAAACATGTTTCCATGCACTAATGTCGCAGGGTGATATTATGAGGTGAGATCTGTACAGGCGACATGAGCTTCAGCATCAATCCGCTAAATCCGCTTTCAATGTTGTTATTTGAGGGGAAGTTTGCAAGTCAGGCGCCCGGATCTCATGACAGCCATACAGCTGCACGAAATAGAAATGAATAATCGTCGTTAATATTCTTTTTTAATTTGCCAGACTAGATCTAATTAAAGCAGCCTTTAACCAGGTCATTCTGTTCTGTGAATCAGGTTTATTTGTTGCCTAGCAAGCAGCAGCACCACAGGCAGGATACACTGTGACCCAGATCCTGATCCATTCTGAAAGAGAAACAAAATGTGCGTGTGCGTGTGCGTGCGTGTGCGTGCATGCTCGTACGTGTGTGTGTGTGTGTGTGTGTGTGACTCAATGTGTGTGACTCTACGTCTATGATGTTTACAATCGAACTTGAGGTATTACACTAAATGAAAACATGTATTTCAGTTGTGAATACATAGCTAATATTGTGCAGATGAGTAGCGGGGGCATCAGTCTCCCAGCATGGGGGGGGAGGGGGTAGGGTGGGAGACTCTTCATTCCCAGTTAAGGTTATTAACACTAGAACAGCCATGAGGGTTTCATTTGACCCTGTGAGTAATCTTTTGTTTTATATATCTTTAAACTAGATCAAATTTCAGGACCCTCCTTTCATGACTTTTCTGCAGATATGTGCGTTCTACCACCCAGTATCCTTGCATTTTCAAAATCACACCAGGATAAACTAATATTTTTTTTTTTGCTGTTTTTCCTGTGAAGGAGGCAGGCTAATTTACAAGGCGGTCAACTAGTGGTCAACAGCTCTAGCCGCGCGCGTGTGTGTGTGCGTGCGTGAATGTGTGTGTGTGCGTGCGTGCGTGTGCATGTGCATGTGTGTGAACTGCTGCTAGAAGTATTTATGTTTGTATTTATGTTTGTGATTTGGTGTCACAGTGGATTATATATTATTGGCATGCAATAATGTGCCCCTTCCAACAACCTCAACACACACACACACACACACACACACATGCACATGCACTTGTGTACACGCAAGTATGTGCTGTGCGTATCGAGGTGGTGGTGGGAGGAGCCACAGAAGACCTGGGGAGGTGGAAGGGGCCAGAGTGTGGTCACCCTCCCTGTGGTCACCCTGTGGTCACACCATTCCCCATGATCTATAGTTAAGGCTATAGCAGACAGGCAGGTTGGCAGGCAGGCAGGCAGGCAGGCACACAGGCAGGCAGGCAGTCAGGCAGGCAAGGGCAGGCGGCAGCACCTACTTGTTACAGGGACATGAACACAGACCACAGAACTGTCCTAGATTGTTCAAATTTTTTTCTGCATCCTTCATGTCCTTATTGATCTGGTCCATCCCCTCCTCGATCCGCTCCAGTTGCTCTGATTATGAACGTGATCATGTCATACAAACCCACCCCGAAAATGAATGAAAGAAAAGCAAAATGGGAAAGAAAAGGGGGGTCAGGGGTGGGGTGGGGTGGGGTGTGGGGGCAAGGAGAGAAGAGAGGGGGAGAAGAGGAAGGAGACAAAGGAGGAGAGGAGGGGGGGGGGGGGGGGAGGGGGGACAAAAAGAGACATTCACTGTGACTAGAGAGACAGACGTTGAAGACAACAACACTACCGACACACACGCTAGTTTTTTACCCAGAAGGCTCTGGGGCCCAGATACCTACTTGGCATAGCATGGACATATGAGGCCACAGCAGAACCCTATACCGGTATCTTTTAAATCTTTCTCGGCTTCCTTCAAGTCTGCGTTGACCTTGTTCATGCCCTCTTCGACACGATCGAATTGTTCTGGTGAGGACAAAGGCATGATGAGTGGTGAAATGAGTTTGGTTTTGGCTTGTTTGTTGCTGTGTGATTGAGCTACTAAGCTACTAACGCTAGCCTACTCAGACACAATCACAGTGCAATGCAAGAGGTAAGGTGTTGTAAAGATGTAAAGAGTGGCAACAGGGGTGGCTGGTGATCGGTGTGGTGTGTGTGTGTGTGATTGTGTGTGTGTCTGTGTGTGTGGTGTCTGTGTGTCTGTGTGTGTGTGTGTGTATGTGTGTGCATTGTGTCAGTCAGTGTCAAATATTGACTTTGGAACACACTCACACTCACACTCTCAAGCCACACTAACGTTGAAGACATCTCTGTTTAAAACATCCAGTTATTGAGTGGCAGCAGCATCTGGCTCACCAGCGGTGGTTT
>NC_137688.1:83428655-83433655 GCF_963989245.1 Nansenia antarctica
TTGACGAGAACGTCCCTCCGGAAGGGTTGGTTAGATAACAGAGGTCAGAGTTCACATCCAGACCACCGTAATGACATTACAGCTTAAGAACGGGGCACTTGAAGAGATTACGTTATTGCTATAAAAAAAAAAGTCATTTGTGAACGTATGACACGTGAGCCATACTAAGCACGTTGTTCTCTAACGATGACTAGTGGTTTCGCTGAGATGGTGTGACTCCTCAATAGATGAGTGCAAGTAGAGGAGAGGAGGGAGGAGGGAGAGGAGAGAAGGGAGGGAGAGGAGAGAAGGAAGGTAGAGGAGAGAAAACAGGGAGAGCAGAGGAGAGGAGAGAAGGAAGGGAGAGGAGAGAAGGAGAGGAGAGAAGGAAGGGAGGAGGGAGAGGAGAGGAGAGGAGAGAAGGAAGGGAGGAGGGAGAGGAGAGAAGGGAGGGAGAGGAGAGAAGGGAGAGGAGAGGAGAGAACGGAGGGAGAGGAGTGAAGGAAGGTAGAGGAGAGAAGGATGGGAGAGGAGAGAAGGAAGGGAGGAGGGAGAGGAGAGGAGAGGAGAGAAGGAAGGGAGGAGGGAGAGGAGAGAAGGATGGGAGAGGAGAGAAGGAAGGGAGGAAGGGAGGAGGGAGAGGAGAGAAGGAAGGTAGAGGAGAGAAGGGAGGGAGAGAATAGAGGGGGTGGCGGGAAAAGAAAGGAAGGCGAGAGAGAGAGAGAGAACGAGAGACAGAGACAGAGACAGAGCGAGTGAAAGGAGGCAGGGAAGAGGGGGATCAGTACAAGAAACAGGGTAAGAGAGTGGAGAAATAGAACAAGCGGGAGAGGGGCTCACTGTCAGCGAGATGGACACCTTGGAAAATGGTTATTGATTTCATCACAGCGCCCAGGCAAAAATCCTATCTCCTGTTTTGACCTTCAGTCTCCAAGACGGGCACCTTAAGGGCCCCCCCCCCCCTCCCTAATTTGTCATTACTGCTAAACCATTGGACGACCGAAGCCAGCGATGTGATATGTGATAATATCGCTGTATGCTAGATGTCATTATATATCTATGAGATACATTATGTCTATGAGATACGGTCCAAATTGATCGAACACATACAGCAGATTGGAGTATGTTGGAGACATCCATGATGCTGGGGGATGATATAATAACAGTTGACAGAAAGACGCTTTTGTTGTTCCCGCATGTATAATTGATGTGTCAATTTAACATAATGACCCAATTAAACGGAGACACTTGACACCAGCAGCAGCAGCAGCGCGGCGTCTTGGGTACACGAGGGACATGTCACGGCGAACGCCCGAATTTGCTGGGCAGTTTTCACCAGATGTAAAATGTAACCCATAGCTATTTTCGTTGGGGGCATTTTAACCATCTTTATCTTAGATGGAGTCTGCTGTGTCCTCGTCATTCATTATGTTTCTCAGAGGAGTTTCTTGAGTGAGTCACACGACCGTCTAGAATCAGACCCCATCTTTGTACCTTCTGGAATCAGACCCATCTTTGGCTGCATTCGGAGGAGCGCACGCCGGGTCCAACGTCATAAAAGGGACCGAGTGAATTTGATTTGGACAGAGAGGCATTCCATGAAGTGCCGATCAGATTCCAGAGCGATTTTTATTTTTTTTACGAACGCAAGCCTTCTTCGTATCCCTTCTGGATTAATCAGACCCATCTTTGTACATTCTGGAATCAGTGCCATCTTGTTCTTGTCAGGCTGACTGGAGTGAGAGAGAGAGAGAGAGAGAGAGAGAGAGAGAGAGAGAGAGAGAGAGAGAGAGAGAGAGAGAGAGAGAGATGAGAGATGAGAGAGAGAGAGAGAGAGAGAGCTGAGGGGTTTTACTGATATCCTTCAGATCCTCTCTCCGTCTCTGGAGATGGTGGAACGCCACCAAAAAAGCCAGCAGCATCGATTACTTTCCCTCCCGCCTGATCCTCTGCGTCTTTCCGCCCCCACACAGTCCAAAGATAACAGCTTTTAATAACACCGTATCTCTTCTCATGCTGGGCCATTCGCCTGCTGACGTGATGGAGGGAGGTTGTTGGACAGATTTAACCCTTCCCTCGTTTCCCCCGTTCATGTTTCAGATGCTGGGGGCAATGTGCCTTAATGCTCCACCGAATCTCCAACAGAGGGTCTGATGGGTCCTAATGCATCATGGATCCAGTGATGCGAGTCTCTCAGACATTATGATTCACAGTGAATCATCATCATCATCATCATCATCATCATCATCACCTCAACCATTGTCCATGTTCATCTCTGTTCATGACAGCTCCTATGGACAGTTCAGTAGCCTTATGACTGGGGGGGGGGCCTTGCTAGGGGATGACTCAGACTATTATAGAGTCTCCTCTGACTCTTGCCCTCTAAGAGTCTGAGTCATCCTCTGGCAAGCCCCCCCCCCCCCCAGTCCCTATCCATGCTGTGTAGGGTGGTTGTGGCGCAGGAAGTAGAGCCGGTGTTGAATGATCGCAAGGTCAGCAGATCGGCGTTTCAGACCCCGGCTGGCCACATGTCGAGGCATCCTCGGGCAAGACACTGAACCCCAAATTGCTCCCAATGAGAGGGCCGGCGCCTTGCATGGTAGCTTGCCACCATCGGTGTGTGAATGTGTGTGTGAATGGGTGAATGAGAGGCCGTTTGGAATAAGGTGCTATATAAGTGAAGCCCATTTGCGTGACAGTGCTAGTGCTAACAATAAACATAGCGTGCATGTCAGAGAAGGAAGTGTATCCATGTAGTGCCGTAAAGCGCTGTCGTTGCCGTAAAGCGCTGCTCCAGTTATATTGGTGGTCAATATGGTGATGGCCACTTTTCTGCCTCGCTGATGTAGTGCAGTAGAGGCACAAAAGGGACCATCACCATCATTCACCACCATTATACAACTTTACTACAACTGGAGCACTTTACGGCACTACATGGATACACTTCCTGCTCTGACATGCACTCTATGTTTATTGTTAGCGTACCATAAAGGTAACGATCTGAAAGCCCACTTCCTGTAACATACAGAGAGCTCTTTTAGCACTAGCATCATGCTAGGGACTCCTATTCTTAAGTAGCCTTGAGAACCGATGGTTCTCGAGCCTAAAGGCCCTTAGGAGGCAGGAGCCTATCTCCTGTTTCCGTAGCGTGATGCGGCATGATGTACAAGTACACCCGCTGGACATGACACTGGTATGTCGCAGGGTCTTACCCCCCCCAATCCGACCCTTAATGCTGAGGGCCAAGCAGGGAGGCATCGGGTACCATTTTCTATAGTCTTTTGGTCTATAAAAGACTCGGCCGGGGATCAAACTCACGACCTCCCAATCTCAGGGCGGACACTCTAACCGCAAGGCCACTGAGCTGGTCCTATTCTTAAAGCCAAGGCTTTATCATTGAATCATAGAAAAATACTCAATCTCTTCCTTTAATACTTACTTACTTTTAATACTTTATACTTGATATACTTTATAAAGTTACAGTATGAGGACCGGCCATTTGGAGCTCAGAGGTATTTAGACCATCGTGGAAAAAAAAACTCAGACGTTGAATATCGAAGACAGTTAAAATACACTCACTGAACACTTTATTAGGAACACCCGTACACCGTCTCAATCATTCGGGTGGTGTAATGGTGTGGGGAATGTTTGGGCCTGTTAATACCAATCAATCATCGCTTGAATGCCACACTTTATTTGAGTATTGTTGCTGACCATGGCCACAAGGTACCCATCTTCTAAAGGCTACTTCCAGCATGACAATGCAGCATGTCAACAAAGCAAACGTCATCTCAAACCAGCTTCACGAACATGACAGAGTGAGTTAAGTGTTGTTCAGTGGCTTTTCCCAGTGGCCTGGATTTGAATCCAATAGAACACCGTTGGGATGTGGCAGAACGGGAGATTCACGGCTTGAAAAATGCACATAGAAATGCGCAGGGAATCGCGTGACGCAATCACGTCGCCATGGGGACCGGAATCTCAGGAGGGAATGTCTCCCTCAACATCTTGCGGAATCAACGCCACGGCTCGCTGTGATGCGTGGAATTGATTGAGGAACGGTATCCAACCGTGTTTCAGACCGCTCCCCTTTCCATTCCATGCATGCCAATGAGCCTGTTCCCCCCCCCCCCCCCCCCTGTCCCCCCCTTGTCCCCATCCCCCTGTTGCAATGTGTGATATTCATCCCATTGGTTGACGTCAAAGACGAGAGAGATGCTGTCGTGAGACGGGCCCGGGCGGGTGGGCCTGCTATTATTAAAGACAGCCAGAGCTATGTGGAGAGTACATCTACTGGATGCGACCATCTGGGATTCACACAGAGGCTTCCTCATACATAATGCATGCTGGGATTATTGCCCCCTCGTCGTCTATACATCACCGCGCCGTGGACAAAGATGCCAGGGAGATTGCATGTGAGCCGGAATTACCTGTCAGCTGGAAGGAGGTGAAACACGGCCCAAACAGGTCTGCCCCTGACGTCCTGCCTCTCATATCACTGCTATCACCACTGGGGGAGGTTTAAAGTCTGGGAAAAGTTGGATTTCTCTGTTTTCTATTCTCTCTCTCTCTCTCTCTTTCTCTCTGCCTGTTTGTCTCTCTCCCTTTCTCTTTCTCTCTCTCTCTCTCTCACTCTCTCTCTCTGGCTGTCTGTTTGCCTCTCTCTCTCTCTTGCTCCCCCCCACCCTATCACTCTAACCGCCCCCCCCACCCACACTCTCTCTCTCAGCTTAACATGGTTTTATAAAAGTGTATCTCTCTCTCTCTCCCTTTCTCTTTCTCTCTCTTTCTCTCTCTCTCTCTCTCTCTCTCTCTCTCTGTCTGTTTGTCGCTCTCCCTTTCTCTTTCTCTCTCTCTCTCTCTCTCTCTCTCTCTCTCTCTCTCTCTCTCTCTCCCTGTTTGCCTCTCTCTCTCGCTCTCTTTCTACCCCCCCCCTCTCACTCTCTCCCCCCGCCCTTCCCCCCCCACTCTCTCTCTCAGCTTAACATGGTTTTATAAAAGTGCATCGCCTCATGATTGTG
>NC_137688.1:83438655-83441155 GCF_963989245.1 Nansenia antarctica
AAAGAAAAGTCAAAGCATTAGAACGTGTCACATTTTTAAACAATCAATTACTTAAATTAGCCTTTGATTATGTTCGGGCCCGCCATCTAGTGGCTAATTTTTTTTTGGGCCCGAGGCCAAACCTAATTGCCGACCCCTGGTCTAGAGGTTAGAGAGGCAGGTAGCCTAGAGGTTAGAGAGGCAGGTAGTCTAGAGGTTAGAGAGGCAGGTAGTCTAGAGGTTAGAGAGGCAGGTAGTCTAGAGGTTAGAGAGGCAGGTAGCCTAGAGGTTAGAGAGGCAGGTAGTCTAGAGGTTAGAGAGGCAGGTAGCCTAGAGGTTAGAGAGGCAGGTAGCCTAGAGGTTAGAGAGGCAGGTAGCTTAGAGGTTAGAGAGGCAGGTAGCTTAGAGGTTAGAGAGACAGGTAGCCTAGAGGTTAGAGGGACAGGTAGTCTAGAGGTTAGAGATGCAGGTGGTCTAGAGGTTAGAGAGGCAGGTGGTCTAGAGGTTAGAGAGGCAGGTAGTCTAGAGGTTAGAGAGGCAGGTGGTCTAGAGGTTAGAGAGGCAGGTGGTCTAGAGGTTAGAGAGGCAGGTAGCCTAGAGGTTAGAGAGGCAGGTGGTCTAGAGGTTAGAGAGGCAGGTGGTCTAGAGGTTAGAGAGGAAGGTAGTCTAGAGGTTAGAGAGGCAGGTAGTCTAGAGGTTAGAGAGGCAGGTAGCCTAGAGGTTAGAGAGGCAGGTAGTCTAGATGTTAGAGAGGCAGGTAGTCTAGAGGTTAGAGAGGCAGGTAGTCTAGAGGTTAGAGAGGCAGGTAGCCTAGAGGTTAGAGAAGCAGGTAGTCTAGAGGTTAGAGAGGCAGGTAGCTTAGAGGTTAGAGAGGCAGGTAGTCTAGAGGTTAGAGAGGCAGGTAGCCTAGAGGTTAGAGAGGCAGGTAGTCTAGAGGTTAGAGAGGCAGGTAGTCTAGAGGTTAGAGAGGCAGGTAGCTTAGAGGTTAGAGAGGCAGGTAGCTTAGAGGTTAGAGAGGCAGGTAGCCTAGAGGTTAGAGAGGCAGGTAGTCTAGAGGTTAGAGAGGCAGGTAGTCTAGAGGTTAGAGAGGCAGGTAGTCTAGAGGTTAGAGAGGCAGGTAGTCTAGAGGTTAGAGAGGCAGGTAGTCTAGAGGTTAGAGAGGCAGGTAGTCTAGAGGTTAGAGAGGCAGGTAGCCTAGAGGTTAGAGAGACAGGTAGCCTAGAGGTTAGAGAGGTAGGTAGTCTAGAGGTTAGAGAGGCAGGTAGTCTAGAGGTTAGAGAGGCAGCTAGTCTAGAGGTTAGAGAGGTAGGTAGTCTAGAGGTTAGAGAGGCAGGTAGTCTAGAGGTTAGAGAGGCAGGTAGCTTAGAGGTTAGAGAGGCAGGTAGCTTAGAGGTTAGAGAGACAGGTAGCCTAGAGGTTAGAGGGACAGGTAGTCTAGAGGTTAGAGATGCAGGTGGTCTAGAGGTTAGAGAGGCAGGTGGTCTAGAGGTTAGAGAGGCAGGTAGTCTAGAGGTTAGAGAGGCAGGTGGTCTAGAGGTTAGAGAGGCAGGTGGTCTAGAGGTTAGAGAGGCAGGTAGCCTAGAGGTTAGAGAGGCAGGTGGTCTAGAGGTTAGAGAGGCAGGTGGTCTAGAGGTTAGAGAGGAAGGTAGTCTAGAGGTTAGAGAGGCAGGTAGTCTAGAGGTTAGAGAGGCAGGTAGCCTAGAGGTTAGAGAGGCAGGTAGTCTAGATGTTAGAGGGGCAGGTAGTCTAGAGGTTAGAGAGGCAGGTAGTCTAGAGGTTAGAGAGGCAGGTAGCCTAGAGGTTAGAGAAGCAGGTAGTCTAGAGGTTAGAGAGGCAGGTAGCTTAGAGGTTAGAGAGGCAGGTAGTCTAGAGGTTAGAGAGGCAGGTAGCCTAGAGGTTAGAGAGGCAGGTAGTCTAGAGGTTAGAGAGGCAGGTAGTCTAGAGGTTAGAGAGGCAGGTAGCTTAGAGGTTAGAGAGGCAGGTAGCTTAGAGGTTAGAGAGGCAGGTAGCCTAGAGGTTAGAGAGGCAGGTAGTCTAGAGGTTAGAGAGGCAGGTAGTCTAGAGGTTAGAGAGGCAGGTAGTCTAGAGGTTAGAGAGGCAGGTAGTCTAGAGGTTAGAGAGGCAGGTAGTCTAGAGGTTAGAGAGGCAGGTAGTCTAGAGGTTAGAGAGGCAGGTAGCCTAGAGGTTAGAGAGACAGGTAGCCTAGAGGTTAGAGAGGTAGGTAGTCTAGAGGTTAGAGAGGCAGGTAGTCTAGAGGTTAGAGAGGCAGCTAGTCTAGAGGTTAGAGAGGTAGGTAGTCTAGAGGTTAGAGAGGCAGGTAGTCTAGAGGTTAGAGAGACAGCTAGTCTAGAGGTTAGAGAGGTAGGTAGTCTAGAGGTCAGAGAGGCAGGTAGTCTAGAGGTTAGAGAGACAGCTAGTCTAGAGGTTAGAGAGGCAGGTAGTCTAGAGGTTAGAGAGGCAGGTAGCCTAGAGGTTATAGAGGCAGGTAACCTAGAGGTTAGAGAGCCAGGTAGACTAGAGG
>NC_137688.1:83446155-83461155 GCF_963989245.1 Nansenia antarctica
ACCACCAGACAGACAGACAGACAGACAGACAGACAGACAGACTCACAGACAGACAGACAGACACACCACCACCAGACAAATCCCCTCCAACAGCATCCCTTCTCCTCCTGTGTTCTCCCAGGCTGTGTCCCCTGAGGGAGGGGATGTATGCGATGCCCTCAGTCAGGCCTAAGACCAGACACACTGGCTGTGGTAACACTAGAACAGCTGTGGGCGGGGTCATTTGACCAAGTGAGTAAAAAAAAAAGTCATATCTTTGCACTTGATCAAATTTCAGGACCCTCCTTTCATGACTTTTCCTAGATACTGTATGTGCGTTCTACCACCCAGTATCCTTACATTTTCCAAACCACATCAGGATAAGCTAGTATAAAGCTATTTCGCAGTTTTCTTCCTGTGTAGGAGGCAGGCTAATTTACAAGACATGTTTGTGTGTAAGTCAGTGGAGGCTGGTGACTTCCAGAATTGAGGAGGCCAATTTTTTTCCGCTTGCTCGCTTCAAAATAAAACTGTTCAATAAATCCTAAATGTTGTCTACCTATTCGATGTATAAATCGCGCCAGAATCTCGCCGACTTCCGAGGTCATTTTAAGCAAAAGTAAAATTCTCAAAATGGCTTCATGTGATTGGACGAACAAAATGTCAATCTTTCAGCCCTGGACTCAATGCATGGTGAGGCCAGGCCTCCGTTGCCCACCCATTTTCAGTGATTTGGCCAATCACATATTGCCATGAAAAAATTTGCATTACATTGACTTCTATGAGTAACCACTTTCCTGGGAGAGGCCTGGCCTCCCTCAATACAAACGGATAGGGATTTTGGCCCGTAGGTGCTTTACAATTGCAATATTGGGTTTGTGGCCATGGACAAATTCAGATTTATGAACAAAACGGAAATAATATTAATTATTTTTTGTTAAATAAATAAATAAAATAAATATAATTATTGCTTTTTTAAATCTCTCTCTCTTCTCTCAAATTATTGGGGAGGCCAGGCCTCTTCCACCTCTATGGAGGAGCCTCCACTGGTGTAAGTAGCAACTTCCCATTGTAAAGACTATGGTCATTTGACCCCCGCCGAGGTGGCTCTTATAGTAGGTAAAATAGACACGGCTGTTCTAGCGTTGACTGTTTCCATTAAGGCCCTGAGAGTAAGACCAGATCCAGCTGTATTCACTGTTAACTATCTCCGTCCAGGCCTCCGGTTCAGGGTTCCCTCACTGGCCCACAGATAGATGGCCTGAGCTAACGCTTCTCTACAAGCGCGATCGGAAATCCATACCATCACAGACCCCTCCCGCTAGGCCCTCTTTCCAGGGTAATTGCCAACACATCCCAAGTGTCTCGTATCTTTTACGACCCATGAGCCACGGCGAGAGACTCTAAACAGTCGGGGGGGGGGGGGGGTGGGGGGTGGTGGATAATTGTTTTTAATGAACACTTATTTGAGTTGACTTTTAGCAGAGACGTTTTTTTAAGTTGTGACCTTCTGTTTTGCTGTTACTGCTCGGAAGACAGCCAATCAGAGACTCGATGATGTTTCAGAGACACGCAAGTGAATTTGGCGATGTTCCGTATGGACAATAGATTTGGGCTTTTATTCTTTTATTTATCATTCCACTGGTGAACTTCCAGAAGGTTATAAATGTGGAAGGGCTGCATAGACACACACACACACATGCACACGCACGCACGCACACGCATACGCACACGCACGCACACGCACACACACACACACACACACACACACACACACTCACACACACACACATTCGGAGCTGAGATCAGGTGCACATCACGTCTTATTCGAGCCACAGTAAGAGTCTAATACTTTTTTGATCAAATCTGATTCGCCTTCGTATGTCCGTAGGCATTCCAGTGATAAACACCACAATTTAAAGGGTCAATTTGTGATTCATACAATAAAAATAAAGCCTTCTCTCCCTGTCCCTTTATTTGGTAATCAGCTGAGCGGCGGGGCTGGAGAAATGTAACCACACTCAAATACACAGACGAGTAGCTGGCCATCTGTGAGAAAATGATACAATTATAGTTTAAATCTAATAAATGTTTTGAAGCTGTACCGTGCTCATATGTGGGTTTCTGATGGGGTTGAAGACAGTTGAAGCTATGCTCTGGAGTCATTTATAAATGACATTCTTCAAGAATCACTGGCTATATATATCAATCATTTAAAGGTCAGAAAATGGATGTACCAATCTCAGCTTGCCCCTTTAAGAGGGGCCTTTGCCCAGGCGAAGCGAACATTGAAAATAAAAATAAAAGGTCAAAAGACAGAGAGGAGAGAACACTTTACTTCATAATAAAAATGGAAAACAGTATCAAATTCAACATAAAGAGAGATGAAGGCAGATCACGCGTGTGTGTGTGTGTGTGTGTGTGTGTGTGTGTGTGTGTGTGTGTGTGTGTGTGTGTGTGTGTGTGTGTTGATGTCAGATAAGGTGTCAGATGAGATCTTCCGGCTCTCCTTCTCTCTTTCTGTCTCTAATGCCCCCCCCCCCCCTCTCTCTCTCTCCTCCACTTTCTCTCTTTCTTTCTCTCTCTCCCTCCCTCCCGCTCTCTCTCTCTCTCTCCCCCCCTCTTTCTCCCCACTCTCTTTCTCCTTCTCTCCCTCCCTCCCCCCCCCCACCCTCTCTCCCCCCTCCTATCCCTCTCTCCTTGTCTCTGGAGTCATCTGTAGGTCTTGAATAATAGAAGACGTCGGGGAGGGAACATCATCGACGCTAGCAGAGTCTGGTTGTTCCTCTCTTCCTCCTCCGTCTAATTCTCTCCTCCTTGTTTCCGTTTTGTTCTTTGTTCATTTCCACCTTTCTTTCTCTGTCTCCTGTCTTAGTCAGATTCATGGTTAAAAACCTCTTCTTATCCACCTCATTTTTCTGGTTTTCTGCTCGAAATGACATGCCCACAGTGAATATAGAATATCTCCACAATCACAAGGGCCTTCATAATGATCTTGTTATCAAATGAAAGCTAACACCTGTGGGGTGGCTGTAGAAGTGTCAGAATCAAAATCTATGTTACTGTGTCAGAGTAAATAGAGCTAGAACATTATAAAACATCTCAAATTCAGTCTCCGCCTAAAAAAAAAACAGCTTTTACAGTGAATATCACCTTGGAAACCTGATAACCAAGCCCAAATCATCTAGGAATCAGTACTCCAGGGTCTCATTAGTACTTGTGTCAAAGTTGATGCTAGTAATGTGAGCAAATGCAACTTTGTACCTGTTTTAGTACAGGTATGTTTAGGCGGACACCTATATGTTTAGGCCATTTGGAGATATGTTGGCACCATCTTTGACCTTTGACCTTTCTCATGTATCAGATTTTTATTTTTATTTTATTTTTTTTTTGGATTTTTTTGAGTTGAGAGGAAATTTGGCGTTGAAACCGGACATGACACATTCTCCAGTTGGAGAAAACTGGATGTGACTTAGGCCGTGTTTACCGTCTCTGGAAAAAAATGGTGGCATCGTATAGCATGCAAAGTTGTGAAAAAAATGTGATATCGATGAAGAGAATTGATCGAGGTAAACTCTTTATATCACTTCGGATCCCCATGAGGGCCCGTGGATATAAAGAGGTTTTTAAGGGGTGCACATAACTTTTTGGGGCCAGTGCTCAGAGGAGCACCTAGGGATGCTGCTTGGTCACGACCCGTCCCACAGGATGGATAAAAAAGGGATACATGGATAACTTATATTAGCAAAACGACATTTATTAATAAATAAAGATGAACGAACAAATTATTGTGTGCAAAACAAAAGAAACAAAAAGCAAAATCAAATGACTGCTCTTTAAGCATGAAAGTCTGTCAGACTCCTTTAAACACAATGAAATCAACTGACATCTCTTCAAGCACTAACTGAATGTCTGTTCTTTAAACACACTGAAATAAACGGACATCTCTTTAAGCACTGCTCTGTTCTGTAAACACTGAAATCAACTTTTCAACAAAAAGTTACAGCCTAAGCATTTATTTATGCTACAAGCTTAATCATCATCATCACTGCTCTCTTGACTGCTGTTAATACTGTCCTCAATTTCAACCATGGTAGAGGATGTTGTAGGCTATCACTTTAAATAGCTCATTATTTTTGATTGTGCAACAAAGTCTTTTTTTCTTCTTCTTTTCTAATAGAATTCCCAACCATATTCCCTGGGTCAGGGGTCGAGGTGCGATAATGAAGCTGTAAAACAAACGTCTGAACGTTTGAAAGCTTCAGAGAAAAGAAACGTGTCCCTTGGTGTTGTTTTTCCTTTTAGCGACGAGTCGTTCGGGACTGAATTTTCACGTGGCGGCGTGATAACCGTGCGATACGCGATACGCGGAATGAAAGTACGAGTTACGATACTTTCCGAATGTTTTCGTGAGGGGAGTCGCCGTGGTCGTCGTCGGTCGACTGTTGTGATGGATTACTCGTCGGGCCTTTGGCTGAGGGGACGGCAAATAGTTACTTAGTGGGGCTTGCAGTGATGCAGCAGTCAGCAGTCAGTAGTTGGATTTTGAGGAAGTAAATTCCTCTCCCAGCGGTTCCAGCTGTTGGTGCGCAAGAGCGCCTTCATGCGGCTGATCTGCCGCGCAGCATGCATTTTGGCGACGCATGCGCACTGGCGCCCCAGTTATGTGCACCCCTGTTCATGTTCTCCAGTTCTTCTTCCTCTCCTCAATTTCAATACATCCCCCTCCTGCTGCCAGGGTTGTTTTTCCATCTGTTGTTTATTAATTAATTTTCTCATGCGCTGATTTCCTTCGTAATTTCAGTGCTTTTCTGTTGATTCCTCTAGCCTCTATCTAATAATAATCATAATAATACTTGTCAGTCAATTGTTGGAATTTGGTATTTTATGCTCTAGGCAACCCTGGAGCACATAGGGGTTCAGTGCCTTGCTCAAGGACACCTCGACACGTGGCACGACACGTGGGTTCGAACCGCTGAGCTGCCGACCTTGCGATCATTAGACGCCGGCTCTACCTCCTTTTTTTTGATTGATTGAAAACTTTATTAGAAGATTTGCAGAAGTAGATACATGAAAGTACATATTACATACAAGGTCAACTAACAGGATAAAAACCCAAGAAAGCCACTGGCTTATTTCAATTGGGGTCCTTGGTCCTGAGCCATATCCACCCCCTGCTTCCTCCACCTCCACCTCCTCCTAACCCTACCGTTCACCCCTTCCATCCGCAGTACAAAGGTTGCCACCCCAGATAGACACAAACAGCTGGGGGGTATTCCATCAACGTCGCTAAAGGAAAATCCAGGCTTCTTTTCTCTGGAAACTTATCAAAATAAGCCTGGACTTTCCTTTAGTGACATTGATGGAACACCCCCCAGATGTGCCCACTGTTGAGGTCTGCACAACACTGCATTTGCCTTAACTGACACTCTCCGCTGAGGGACACTGTCAGAGGGATCGACCATTAGCTTAGCTATAGCTTATAAAACATATATAGTCATCTCTGACAATTACGCATCTTTTGGGGCATCGGCAAAGTCAACCGTCTCCAACGGCGATTACGTGATGTCAATGTGTGTGTGTGTGTGTGTCTGTGCGTGTGTGTCCTCCCCTCTGCTCTGCCCAGGGAGAGAGAGAGAGAGAGAGAGAGAGAGAGAGAGAGAGAGAGAGAGAGAGAGAGAGAGAGAGAGAGACAGAACATGTGAGTCAGACTCATAAATAAAGAAGCGATCACAACAACCTCTCGTCTCTCTGAACACCTGCAGGTTACACTCTACACGTTCTACCAGACCAGTCACCTGACTACTCCCCCCTCTCTACAACGACACGCTAGAGAAAAACAAGAAGAGGATCAAAATCCACAACAATCGTTATTAAAACGGATCGCTTTTTTCCCCCCAAATACACCACATGAGATTTGACTCAGATTATAATAAGTACAGTAGAGATCAAACATGCCGCTTTTCTGTTGCGCTTTTGAACCAGAAAGAAAGCGCTGCCTTTTGTGGCATTTAGCGTTGACCTTTCTGATGGCATGCGTACGTCAGGCGACTGTACATACTGTACTGGGGCCGCTCTGGTGCTTTGAACTGCCCTGCTGTCTCTGCTGCACTGCAAAAGGGCAGCTCTCGAAAACAAGGAAAAAAAGCAATAAAATGGGGGAATATTACTTAAAACAAGTACAATTATCTTCCAACAGAACAGGAACATTTCACTTGCCAAGATTCTCTTAAAGTAAAAGATATCTTAAGATATCTTAGTGCAGTCAGACAGAAAAAAAAAGCATATATTGACTTGATTTAAGATATTTCATCTTACTTATGCGGGGTACACACATAAGGATTATCTGGCCGATTTTGGCCCGATTTTCCCCCTTCCGACCAAAGACAGAAAACGCCCGATTATCAGATGGCTCTAAAGATTTTCCTATAACAAAATCCTGTGGTGTGAGGTGTGTTAAGAGTCAACTCTCTTCAATTGTGCGATCAACTCTCCCGACAACCTGCTCGGAAAATGGTTGTGGCCGGCAATCGTAAATGTCAAATGTGTTCAATACTTACGACAAGAAATCCTAGGGTTGCCAGAATCTTTGGTGGAATTAGCGGTTTTAGACTGTGGTTAGGGTGGAAAATGTCATTCCCATCTGGCAACCCTGCTCTCGAGTCCAACTATGACGTGGATGGAATGTAGCCAATCAAGAAGCGAGCTGACTCACATGGTTGTCTCGTACAGGTCAGTCAGGGTACTACGTTAGATAATAATAATAATTATTATTATTAATTATTAACCCTTTATTTGTATAGCGCTTTTCCTGCAAACGTTGCGGCTCAAAGTGCTTTAATCATTATATAATCTTAATTTAATTATTTTGTAATTTAAAGGCAATATTAAAAGGATTGGTTCACGTGAGATTTCTGGCTTGGGGAACGAGACTCTAGAGAGTCTGGAGTCTGTCGTAACGAAAATCTTTATGTCTGTGGGGTGCTGAAATGGGGAAATCGGCGCACACCACACACAATACGATCAAGGCTGTTCAATCCAAGATTTTGTATCTTCATGTGTGGGGTCTGTCTCAGATAAGATTTCGGTTAAGATTTTGAAAATCCTTATGTGTGTACCCTGCTTTAGATTGACTTTTTGCAGTGAGCTGAACCTGATTGTCAACATTTGAGAGTTCCAAGGGTGACTTTATTATGCATTCATTATGCATGATGACGCTTCATTTTGTAGCCAATCACAGTACTGTTACTAGGTAGATACCACATAAAACACTTGGCTCTAGGTGGTGAGTGTACCGGAATTCTTTGGCAGTTGGTGATTTAAAGGGAACAACACAGACGTCTCCTCATCTGCCTCAATGTTAAATAGCCTATTTTTTTGTCTACCTCCGGTTTTCGCTGTGATTGCTTTTTTTACGTGTTTCAATTTTTTACTAACATATGTATCGACCATTGTTGTCCAACAACCGCAAACTCATTAAAAGACAGTTGGCCTGCCACAACAAAATGCTAACTGGACCGTAAACAGCCACTGAGTTTGACGTCACGGTTAGCCAACTAGCATGTTGTTGGCGAACGCCAACTGTCTTTAATGATTTTGGAATCTATTAGACCAGACAGGGCTCACCTGACCCCTGACCCTGACATGAGAGAAACTGAACGGACTACAGCTCTGGGTCTGAGTCCTCCTCCTTCTCTCTCTCTCTCTCTCTCTGGTACCCAAGAAACGCTCCTGCTTACCAGTTATGACAGCCTCATACAGTCAGAACCAACCAGGACATTGTTTCTTTCGTGCAAAAATAAATGCAAATAGTTATATATATATATATATATATATATGTGCACACTAAACAAGCCATTACAACATATTTAAAAAACAACAACATTTGAACAGAGTGCAAAAAAGCAGCATCCGCACACTCGCAAACAAACATAGTTTATTGCGAGCTTTCGGTGATAGACCTTCTTCAGGCGTCCTTGCTGCTTTTTTGCAGTCTATTTGATCCTCTTCAGCTCCTGCACCTCGGCTAAGTCTGATCACGGACGAGCGGTGGGATTTTCACTAAAAACCATTTGAACCAAACCAGTGAAATAACCAGTGAAACCTGTGATAATTGGTGCTCACGTGAAGCCACTCTCTCTGCCACCGTGTAACAGCTAGTGGTAAGCCCCGCCCTGCCCTGCCCTGGCCTGCCCTGCCCATCCCCCCCTTCATGGGACTTGCTGCTGTCACTTGTCTTGATTGACGGCAGTCTTAAGGCCTGGACCAGCTGATCCTGGACCAGGCCTGAGCTGGGGGAGGGATTAAAGGCACCGGGGGAAAGAGGATTTACCAAACCAATGCTTTCTCTTTCATTCTCTCCACCACTCTTTCTCCACCTCTCTCCATTCTCTTTCTCCACCTCTCTCCCGTCTCTTTCTTCTCTCTCCCTCTGTCGCTGTCTCCTCTCGTTCTCTCTCTTCCTCCATGTTACTCCCATAAACTCCCTCTTTTTTCTCTCTCTTTATTTCCCTCTCTTTCTCTCTCTCTCTCCATCTGCCTATATTATTGTTCTCCCTCTCGCTTTGGATACAGTACAGGGCGTCTCTCTGAAGCAAAAACAAGTCAAAGTGGACCAAGAATTTTAATAGGACAAATGGTCCCATCATATTTGGTTGGGCTGGCCTGGGAGCGTGTAGTGTAAACAGTAAGTGCAGAGCCCAGGGGGCAGAGGGAGGGTTAGGGAAATGGATTACACTTGTCATCGCCTGACATGATTAACACACTACTCCCGCGCGCTCCCAGAAGACCAGCAATCCAAATGCTAGCTATTTTAGGCAACACAACATGAAATCCTTTATAAATCCGGGGTGGAAAGTTCCATTCTGAAATCCATCCACTCGTGGCAGTGAAATGGGCGTCGATTATGATTTTTTTTCGTCAAACATTCTGCCGGCGTGTACATTTTGGCTGTTTTTTGGAACACCCTGTTCCTAACCTTCTGACCGCGGGCGTTTGGAGGCTGCCCTGGGGGACGTGAAGTCGATACAGACAGAAACATTTGCAACGTTTCAGTCACACTGACCTCGTCAGACCCGAGCTCAAGCCAAAGGACTCGTCCCTGATCAGAACATTAAGTAAGTGAATCATCAATCCACCGGATGGAGCAGGAGGAGTAATCTAGCTCAGGCCAGCGGCCAATGGCAGTTGTCATGCTGGCCAGTGTCAACAACACTGACCTACACTGTCAACATCAACATCAACATCAACAACGACACTGACCTACACTGTCAACAACAACAACAACAACAACAACAACAACAACAACACTGACCTACAGTGTCAACAACACAGCCAGTCAGAGTCCCCCCATTCTCTCTCTCTCTGTCTCTGCTATCTCTTTCTCTCTCTCTCTCTCTCTCTCTCTCTCTGTCTCTGCTATCTCTTTCTCTCTCTCTCTCGTTCTCTCCCTCCCTTCCTCATCCTTCCTTTCTGCCCCGCCCATCTTGCTCACCCTCAAGGTCACAAACCAAAGATCTTTCTTTCCCTTCCTCCTTTTCCTTTCTGTAGTTTAACCTTTCCCTCTCCTCCTCCTCCCTGTAGTTTAACCCTTCCCCCATTCCTTTTATTATAGTGTCATCATAACCCCATGACCCCAGATGACATTAACAAAACCACTCTGGCCTGAGGGAGAGAGAGAGAAAGAGAGAGAGAGCGAGAGAGCAGAGAGAGAGAAAGAGAGAGAGAGAGAGAGAGAGAAAGAGAGAGAGAGAGAGAGAGAGAGAGAGAGAGAGAGAGAGAGAGAGAGAGAGGGAGCTGAGATTGCATGCATCAGTCCTCACTTATTCCCACACTGCCCAAGGCTAAAGTAATCACATCTATCCTATCCACAAACATATGGACGGACACACACACACACACACACTGTTGTGTGAACATACACAAACCATCTTTCTAGCCTCCAAAATGTGTACATTTGCTTGTTTACATCTCTAATATAAAAATCAATTTCTCATTATTAAAAACAAATCGACATGCAAACGCCCAATGGTTACCTCACCATTTCTCACACATAGCCTAACTTACTGTGGGTATATAACGCTCCTCTGTGGCTCAGTTGGTAGAGCATGGTGCATAGAAACGCTTAGGTCGTGTCAGCTAAATGGCATATATTATTATATGTATTATAAATCTCCCACAACCTTCCCAACCCCTAACCATCTCCCTTAACCCTGCCACCCCCCTCCCCCCTGGACATCGCTGTGTTAATTGTTCCCTGTGCCTGTTAACTCTGTGTTCTATGTGCTCATGTTTTTGTTGCTGTTGCTTGTTTCTGTGTTTTCTGTTTTTCCCATACTGCCACATCTTTGAGCCCCGGAAAAGCGCTATATAAATGAACGATGAATTATTATTATTATTATTATTATTATTATTATTATTATTATTATTATTATTATATCGGGGTAACTGCTTGTAATCTTTTCTTTCCTCAAATGATTTCATATGCTAATGTATGGATCCAGCCAGTCATTGCGCTCGACACAATCATCAGCAGATGAAGATTGTACAGGGCTGTAGAGGCTTTAGATAATTAAAAGCATCACGTTGAAAAATGGTGTCAAGGACAAGGAAGGGGAAAGGGGGGAGGGGGGCCCACCATTTCATGATGTCACATCTGTCTCCTTCACATCAAAGGGAAGGAATGTTTCATTATTAACTTGATGCTACCAGGTCACCATTACTAATGCAAGAGTGTGTGTGTGTGTGTGTGTGTTCACTGGATATTACCAGGTCACCATTACTGTAACGCAACTGTGATACACACACACACACACACACACATGCACGCACACGCATGCACGCACACACACACACGCACGGGCACACACACACACGCACGGGCAGACACGCGCACACACACCTACACACACACACACACGCACACACACACGCACGGGCACACACACGCACACACACCTACACACACACACGCACGCACACACACACACACACACACACACACACACACACACACACACACACGCAAACAGAACTAAATGCTGAATAGAACATTCTGGATGTCTCACACCACATGTTAGTTGCATGACATCCCAGTATGTAACAAGCATCACGGTCTGTGTAGCCACTGAGGGAGAGAGGAAATGGCGTCTAGCGAATGCAAAGACACGAACACACACACACACACACACACACACATCTTGGTTAGGCACGGTTATACTCACAACCAGTGGATCTGGCTGAGTTATGCTACACTAGGCCTACATACAGCAGGTTTCTGTGGCTCAGTAGGTAGAGCACGACGGTAACAACGTTAGGTTGTGGGTTCGATTCCCGCTGGGACCATATATACTGGAGAATGTAGGTCTATTCACTCGCTGCAATGTAAGTCGCTTTGGATAAAGGCGTCAACTAAATGAATCTTTTCTGTCAGTCGTTGAATCAAAAGAACGAATCTGAGTTGACTCATTTGTGACACGTTCTAGTGTTTCGGTCCTCATGTCGGCATCCGATTTAATGTTCTGACTTTTCTTTCGAAAAATGTGAGTACATTTCCGCCTTGTTCTTCTTCGGCGTATGGGTAGTTGTTTTTCCTCTCCACTCCACCAGGCTCGGGGCCGAGGGGCTATCCTTTTACCACCCCGAGACCTGGTTGAGGGGCTCACCCGGGCTATATTTCTGGACACCCCTCCAGAAGCCACGTCATCGTCTCGTCATCTAAAACCGACAGACCATGCATCCCGTTGGGTGGGTGGTACACCGGGCAATCCAGGATAATATGGTCTGCGGTTTGGTCCTCTGCGCCACACTCGCACGGCGCATTTGGGGCCAAGCCCCATCTGTGCATTGATGAGCGGAAACGCCCGACGCCGGTCCGGAGACGATTGAGCCTCACCCAGGATAGCCTTGGCAAGTCCATCCCGAGGGGCTCAGCGCCGGCGACTGGGATGTGGTCGCGGAGTTTGGAGGTGTTAGCCTCCCACTCCGCGCGCCACATATAATCCGCCCATCCTGCCGCACTGATGTTGAGATCTTTGCATTGCTGCCTGAGATCCTGTGCGGCAGGCACAAATGGGTGTCTCGACTTGAGACGCCGGGAGGGCTCCGCTGTTATAGTGAGCCTATCATGGAGCAGATGGTTATTAAGCTCCACGGCCCGGCAGGCGAGACGTGCTGTGGCTCCCATGCGGCGGAGGCCTGCGGGCTGGATGCCTGCTAGGATGGGAAGGTTGTCCACGGGGGTAGGACGCAGGCATCCTGTCACAATGCGCAAGGCTTCGTTTATAGGCGAGTCGATGAGGCGGGTGTGGGCACTGCGACACCATACTGGGGCGCAGTATTCACTAGTTGAATAAACGAGGGCTAGGGCTGCCGTGCGCAAGGTCCTTGCGCCGGCGCCCCAGCCCGAGCCAACCAGTCGCCTCATCAACGCCACACGAGCTGTTAACTTCTTGCGCAGTGACTCGAGGTGTCGGCGAAACGTGAGCGTCCTGTCCAATGTCACACCGAGATAGATTGGCTCAGCGGAACATGGCAGGGGAGTTCCATCTAGGTGTACTCTAAGCTCACGTTTAGCCTCCCTGTTGTTAAGGTGGAAGGCAGCCGACACCGTCTTTGCCTCGCTAAGCTTCAATCTCCATTTCCGGAAGTATGCCACTAGTGTCTGCATGTCCTGGCTCAGAATCCCCTCCACAGACTGCCAATTTCCAGCAGAGTACACCACTGCGAGGTCGTCTGCGTAGGCGTACTTCCGCGAGAGTGTGTTGGGCAGGTCATAGGTGTAGATATTATAGAGGAGGGGGGCCAGGACCGATCCCTGAGGGACGCCGTTCTTAAGGCGTCGAAGCCTGCTTAGCTGTCCGCGACCGGTGGTGAGGGTAAAGCTGCGGTTACGGATGAGCTCCATGATCATTCTGACCATGTGCCTGTCCGGCAGCAGGCGGAGCAGCTTGCAGGAGAGGCCGCGATGCCATACGGTATCGTAGGCAGCCGTCAGGTCTATAAAGACGGCCCCGGCCTTCTTTTTTGCCGAAAAGCAATCCTCGATGTCTTGAGTCATAAGGGTGACTTGATCTACGGTCGACCTCCCGCGTCGGAACCCGGCCTGCTCACGTGGGAGCAGCGGGTCGACAATTGGTTCGATGCGGGCGTAGATGAGACGCTCGAGGATCTTGAAGGGGATGCATAACAGAGAGATGGGACGGTAACTCTTAGGGTCCCCTTCAGGCTTATTCGGTTTAGGGATCGCAACAACTAGGGCTCTTCGCCAGATTTTGGGGATCTTGAGTTGGCGCAAACAGGAAGTGAGGAACGCTCTCAGCCAGGACTTCAAGGCGGGTGCGGCATGGAGAATAAGCTCCGGGCAGATGGAATCAGGCCCCGGAGCTTTCCCTGGCTTTAGATGCTGGAGGGCAGCAGCGAACTCCTCCGGGGTGAATTCACCGGAGATGTAGTCACTGCTAGATGTTGGGGCCCTCCAGAGGTCTGACACTTCTTTTGCCACAAGTCGAGACGACTCGCGGTCTTTGCCCTCGTATGACCCACTTTTCACAAATTGTGATGCGATTTTATTTGCAGAGATGGGGCAGTGACGGGGGGAGTGTCTGGACCTACCAGTGAGATTGTTCATGATACTCCATGCCTTACGGCTGGAGTGCGAGAAGTCGATGGAGTCAATGGCCTCCTCCCAGCGCTCCTGTCTTTTACGGCTGAGTCTTGACAGCAAGGCTGTTGCGAGCCTGTCCGACTCAGCTCCTGCAGGGGCCTGGAGGAAGGCACAGTGGAGCTTCTCACACTCCTCATCCCAACACGGTTTGTAGCTAATGCGACGTCCGCGTGGGATGGATTTTTTTGCCGCTTTCACCAACATGCCGCAGAAGTCCCGGTACGCCTCATCCACGTTGTTAGAGTTAGGCGATGGGAGGTGCCTTGTGGATTTGTTGGTAAGGAGGCGGAAGCGTTTCCAGTCGGCCTTTCGGAAGTTCCACCGTTTCACTGGCTCACTCGGAACAAGGTTCACGAGTTTGGCCGTTGTTATCAGTGAGGGTCGATGTTGAGACCTCGGGAACTTTCCTAGCACACGTCTATCGGGGAGCCGGTTGTCAGCGCTGGCACTCGCGAATGCCAGGTCAGGGTTCGTCCCAGTGTTCCAGCGACCGGAGCGGAAGCTGGCTGCGCCCTTGGGGTCGTACAACAGGGCCAGGCTGTTATTAGCTGCCCAGACAGCCAGGTTCTCTCCGTCGGGTGAGTTGGTGCGGTAGCCCCAGTCTTCATGCTGGCAATTGAAGTCACCAGCATAGATACAGGGGTGGGGGAACACTGGTAGACACACTGGTGTGATTCGCGAGGGTGGAGGTTTGTAGACGTTGATGATTTTTAGACCGGCAACGTCCACGCACAGCCACTCAATCTCCGAGTCAGCCGGGGATTGGTCAGCGAGAGTCCAGCTCAACCTTTGTTGGACAAACGTGGCGAGGCCATGCTTCCTGCTCAGGGTAGACCCAGCTAGCTCAAAGTTTGGTAGAACTAGCTTGTCTGCTGATATGCAGTGGGTCTCCTGGAGGAGAATGACGAGGGCCTTGGTGGTATTGGCCAGGTGTACGATGACGTCGATCTTACTGGGGGTTAGTCCTTCGGTGTTCAGCTGCAGTATTCTGGGTTCGAGGTCAGCAGACCTCTCCCCCGGCTGCTGCCGAACACCAGCCCGGGTGAGGGGCCCTTGTTGAAAATCAAGGACACATTGCTTGTCAACTAACACAACAGCTTGTTTTGTGAGCCTGCTAACAATGTAAAGTAGTGTTCTAGTTAACTAGGTAGCAGTGGGGATTACTCACCCAATCCATTGCACCGCAGTATTTTGGCTTGACTAGCGAGTTTGTGTCATTGATTTTCAACAACGCTGAAATGTATTTGACATTTTTCAGAATAAAAGTCAAGAGAACATTTGGATTGGTTGCCGACTTGTTCCCACTTTCACCAGCTGCCGTCACATATTATGCGATCTGTTGTAAACATGTATGTTGC
>NC_137688.1:83466155-83543433 GCF_963989245.1 Nansenia antarctica
GGGTACACACAGTCAGTCCTAACATCACCACTAGACAACCATAGGATACCTCTTACATTTAGACAAGGGTACACACAGTCAATCCTAACATCACCACTAGACAACGATAGGATACCTCTTACATTTAGACAAGGGTACACACAGTCAATCCTAACATCACCACTAGACAACCATAGGATACCCCTTACATTTAGACAAAGTTATACACTGTCAATCAACCACCTGCTTCAGTGCAACAAGAATTAAGTAGTTCCTACATTAAGTAAGTGACTACAGGTGGTCAGAATCAGATACCTGGTTGAAAGTAAAATACTTTGAACATCCCTGCATGAAAACACAAAAGGGCATCTAAATTCAGCACATGTATTTATACATTACTTGACACCATGATGTCAATGGGAAAAGAGCGGCGCAAAGCTACCAGCGATCCTTCCGGCACTCTCAGAGCAAAATTACGAACGCAGCCCAAGAAACGAGAGGAGACAAGTCAACTCTGACATGGATATAGCGATTGTGCGCATGCGTCTAACGTCTAACAATTAAGTGTTAAATTATATTTTATTATAGGTTTAAAAATACGGGAGATTTACGGGAAAATATTTAAACGGGAGCACAGCGGGAAAGAAAGGTAAAATACGGGAGAATCCCGGGGAAAACGGGAGGGTTGACAGGTATGCGCTACGGTCTGATACGCAACGACAACGACAACAAAAAAGTGCGTCATTAAAAAAAACAAAAAAGACATCACTGTCTCACTGTCTCGTGTAAACACTACACACCAAATACTGTGTCGATCTTCAAATTGACAGATCACATTCGGTACGTTTCCCTCATTATATAATAGCCAGCGAGAGAGAGAGAGAGAGGCGTGTTAGCATGTTAGCGTAGGGGGGCCAGTGGCGGGACAATGGTGGAGCGTTCAGGGAGATTCAAAGCAATCATCTTTCCCAGAGGGGATTAACGCTAAAGCCTGAGTGTCCCATTCAGGAGGGATAAAGCCCAGGCATTAATCTACTGAAGTAGGCCTGGATACCAACCGCTAGGCTACGCTAGCAGGGAAAGCACTGCGCGCACTTGCATAACACACATACGTATCTCTGTACGTTCACTTTCACCCTCTCTCTCTCTCTCTCTCTCTCTCTCTCTCTCTCTCTCTCTCTCTCTCTCTCTCTCTCTCTCTCTCTCTCTCTCTCTCTCTCTCTCTCTCTCTCTCTCTCTCTCTCTCTCTCTCTCTCTCTCTCTCTCTCTCTCTCTCTCTCTCTCTCTCTCTCTCTCTCTCTCTCTCTCTCTCTCTCTCTCTCTCTCTCTCTTTATCCCCCTCGCTTTTTCTCTGTCATTTCTTATTTCACACACACACTTATGAAAACACACACACAGACACACACACACACAGACACACACAGACACAGACACACACACACACACACACACACACACACACACACACACACACACACACACACACACACACACACACACACAGTGTCACATGCATGCATACGAACAGGCACATGTCAACATATGTGCCGGTACATACTGTACTGTAACCTACTGTACTGTACCATACTGTACTGTACCTACACAACCTATCCAGAATCCCCGTGGCTTTAAACACGACCTGTACTGTGATGTACTGTGGTGTACTGTGGTGTACTGTGATGTACTGTGGTGTACTGTGATGTACTGTGGTGTACTGTGATGTACTGGAGTGTACTGTGATGTCCTGTGGTGTACTGTGATGTACTGTGGTGTACTGTGATGTACTGTGATGTACTGTGATGTACTGTGATGTACTGTGATGTACTGTGGTGTACTGTGATGTACTGTGGTGTCCTGTGATGTACTGTGGTGTACTGTGATGTACTGTGGTGTACTGTGATGTACTGTGGTGTACTGTGATGTACTGTGGTGTACTGTGATGTACTGTGGTGTACTGTGATGTACTGTGGTGTCCTGTGATGTACTGTGGTGTACTGTGGTGTACTGTGATGTACTGTGATGTACTGTGATGTACTGTGATGTCCTGTGATGTACTGTGATGTACTGTGATGTACTGTGATGTACTGTGATGTACTGTGATGTCATGTGATGTCCTGTGATGTACTGTGGTGTACTGTGATGTACTGTGATATACTGTGATGTACTGTGATGTACTGTGGTGTACTGTGATGTACTGTGATGTACTGTGATGTACTGTGGTGTACTGTGATGTACTGTGATGTACTGTGATGTACTGTGGTGTACTGTGGTGTGATGTACTGTGGTGTACTGTGATGTACTGTGGTGTACTGTGGTGTGATGTACTGTGATGTACTGTGATGTACTGTGGTGTACTGTGGTGTACTGTGGTGTCCTGTGATGTACTGTGATGTACTGTGGTGTACTGTGATGTACTGTGATGTACTGTGATGTACTGTGGTGTACTGTGGTGTGATGTACTGTGGTGTACTGTGATGTACTGTGGTGTACTGTGGTGTGATGTACTGTGATGTACTGTGATGTACTGTGGTGTACTGTGGTGTACTGTGGTGTACTGTGGTGTACTGTGATGTACTGTGATGTACTGTGATGTACTTCAAAATGCTGGAGCTGCACTTCTACCGACTCGACCCCGGTGCTGGTGTACACACACTACTGTACACCTCCCCCCCACACCCACCCCCCCCACCCCGCACACAGATGTTAGATTAATTTGTAACAGCGTCTGGGGGGACGGGGGGGACGGTTGTCTGAGAGTTAGTGAATTAGTCCGACAGCGTCCTCTGGTCCTGATGGATGAGTGTACCGCGCCCCCCCCTCCCACCCCCCCTTCCCCGGGTGGCTCGGCCTTGGCCTCTCCTGGGGAGGTGACTGTCTGTGTGTCTGTCCAAGAGTTTCAGATTACACCATATCTGCAGTCTCATCCAAATCAATGACGAGCCTGTCACAGATCAGATTCTTAAAAGCTTTTTTTTTTTTTTTTCAGATAGGATCTGTCTATCTGTCAGGGAGGGGGGGGGTCTGTCTGTCTGTCTGTCAGGGAGGAGGGGGGGTCTGTCTGTCTGTCAGGGAGGGGGGGGGTCTGTCTGTCTGTCAGGCAGGGGGGGGGTCTGTCTGTCTGTCTGTCAGGGAGGGGGGGGGTCTGTCTGTCTGTCTGTCAGGGAGGAGGGGGGGTCTGTCTGTCTGTCTGTCAGGGAGGAGGGGGGGTCTGTCTGTCTGTCAGGGAGGGGGGGGGCTCTGTCTGTCTGTCTGTCAGGGAAGGGGGGGGGGTCTGTCTGTCTGTCTGTCAGGGAAGGGGGGGGGGTCTGTCTGTCTGTCATGGGGGGAGGGGGGGTCTGTCTGTCTGTCTGTCTGTCTGTCTGTCAGGGAGGGGGGGGGGTCTGTCTGTCAGGGAGGGGGGGGGGTCTGTCTGTCTGTCTGTCAGGGAAGGAGGGGGGTCTGTCTGTCTGTCTGTCAGGGAAGGAGGGGGGTCTGTCTGTCTGTCTGTCAGGGAGGGAGGGGGGGTCTGTCTGTCTGTCTGTCAGGGAGGGGGGGTCTGTCTGTCAGTCTGTCAGGGAGGAGGGGGGGTCTGTCTGTCTGTCTGTCAGGGAGGAGGGGGGGTCTGTCTGTCTGTCTGTCAGGGAGGAGGGGGGGTCTGTCTGTCTGTCAGGGAGGGGGGGGGTCTGTCTGTCTGTCTGTCTGTCAGGGAGGAGGGGGGGTCTGTCTGTCTGTCTGTCAGGGGAGGAGGGGGGGTCTGTCTGTCTGTCAGGGAGGGGGGGTCTGTCTGTCTGTCAGGGAAGGGGGGGGCTCTGTCTGTCTGTCTGTCAGGGAGGGGGGGGGGTCTGTCTGTCTGTCTGTCAGGGAGGGGGGGTCTGTCTGTCTGTCTGTCAGGGAGGGGGGGGGTCTGTCTGTCTGTCTGTCAGGGAGGAGGGGGGGTCTGTCTGTCTGTCAGGGAAGGGGGCTCTGTCTGTCTGTCTGTCAGGGAGGGGGGGGGGTCTGTCTGTCTGTCTGTCAGGGAGGGGGGGTCTGTCTGTCTGTCTGTCAGGGAGGGGGGGGGTCTGTCTGTCTGTCAGGGAGGGGGGGGGCTCTGTCTGTCTGTCAGGGAGGAGGGGGGTCTGTCTGTCTGTCTGTCAGGGAGGGGGGGGGTCTGTCTGTCTGTCAGGGAGGGGGGGGGGTCTGTCTGTCTGTCAGGGAGGGGGGGGGGCTCTGTCTGTCTGTCAGGGAGGGGGGGGGTCTGTCTGTCTGTCTGTCAGGGAGGGGGGGGGGTCTGTCTGTCTGTCTGTCAGGGAGGAGGGGGGGTCTGTCTGTCTGTCTGTCAGGGAGGGGGGGGGGTCTGTCTGTCTGTCTGTCAGGGAGGAGGGGGGGTCTGTCTGTCTGTCTGTCAGGGAGGAGGGGGGGTCTGTCTGTCTGTCAGGGAGGAGGGGGGGTCTGTCTGTCTGTCTGTCAGGGAGGGGGGGTCTGTCTGTCTGTCAGGGAGGGGGGGGGGCTCTGTCTGTCTGTCAGGGAGGAGGGGGGTCTGTCTGTCTGTCTGTCAGGGAGGAGGGGGGGTCTGTCTGTCTGTCAGGGAGGAGGGGGGGTCTGTCTGTCTGTCAGGGAGGAGGGGGGTCTGTCTGTCTGTCAGGGAGGGGGGGAGGTCTGTCTGTCTGTCAGGGAGGAGGGGGGGTCTGTCTGTCTGTCTGTCAGGGAGGGGGGGGTCTGTCTGTCTGTCTGTCAGGGAGGAGGGGGGGTCTGTCTGTCTGTCTGTCTGTCAGGGAGGAGGGGGGGTCTGTCTGTCTGTCTGTCAGGGAGGAGGGGGGGTCTGTCTGTCTGTCAGGGAGGGAGGGGGGGTCTGTCTGTCTGTCAGGGAGGAGGGGGGGTCTGTCTGTCTGTCAGGGAGGAGGGGGGGTCTGTCTGTCTGTCAGGGAGGGGGGGTCTGTCTGTCTGTCTGTCAGGGAGGAGGGGGGGTCTGTCTGTCTGTCTGTCAGGGAGGGTGGGGGGTCTGTCTGTCTGTCTGTCAGGGAGGGTGGGGGGTCTGTCTGTCTGTCTGTCAGGGAGGAGGGGGGGTCTGTCTGTCTGTCAGGGAGGAGGGGGGGTCTGTCTGTCTGTCATGGGAGGAGGGGGGGTCTGTCTGTCTGTCATGGAGGGGGGGTCTGTCTGTCTGTCTGTCAGGGAGGAGGGGGGGTCTGTCTGTCTGTCTGTCAGGGAGGGTGGGGGGTCTGTCTGTCTGTCTGTCAGGGAGGGTGGGGGGTCTGTCTGTCTGTCTGTCAGGGAGGAGGGGGGGTCTGTCTGTCTGTCTGGGAGGAGGGGGGGTCTGTCTGTCTGTCAGGGAGGGGGGGTCTGTCTGTCTGTCTGTCAGGGAGGGGGGGGGGTCTGTCTGTCTGTCTGGGAGGAGGGGGGGTCTGTCTGTCTGTCTGTCAGGGAGGAGGGGGGGTCTGTCTGTCTGTCAGGGAGGGCAGGGGGGTCTGTCTGTCTCTCTGTCTAATGGTTGTTAACGCTATGTCACATACCACCTCGTCATGGTTTAGCATTTCCACTTTAGGACACTTGTATCCGCCACTATGGTGCTCGGTAGCTCAGTCGCGCTAACAACGCTTCGGTCGTGGGTTCGTTTCCCCGCTGGGACCATAGTGGTGGATTCAAGTGTCATGAAGTGGAACCGCTAGACCATGACGAGGTGGTATGTTGTGACATGGCAAAAATGTACACGGCAAAAAATGTATGCACTCACCGCAATGTCCAGTCAGTCAGTTTGGATAAAAGTCTCAGCTAAATGGCTGTGCATTGTATCTAGCAATATACAGTACACACTACTTTTGGACTGTCCGCCCATCGACACAGACTGACGCACAATAGGACCAGCTAATGATGAAAAACATCGATATCCTAGTCGATCAAAACCATTATGCAGGTTTCCCCTTTCTTTCCGCATTTCAGTTTTGTTTCTGTTTCGTCTGTTAGCTTCAATCCGCGCACCCCGGGAAAAGATTACCGTAAAGGGCAATGTTACTGTGATTTATCCTGGGTACGTGTGGCTATAGCCAGAGTTCAGATGCCTTACCCTCTCAGTATGTGTGTGTGTGTGTGTGTGTGTGTGTGTGTGTGTGTGTGTTACCCACACACAGTGGCTGGTCATCGACGTTATAACTCGATTCCAACCCCGCTGGAGTGAACTGAATCACGCTTGTTGAAGCTCCATCACACTTGGCAACCATCTCATTGAGTTTCTAAAGAATACTGTATTCATAATTTCAATAATAACATAATATGCCTTTTAGTTTACGCTTTTATCCATAGCAACTTACTTTGTAAGATTACATCAGTATATATGGTCCCGGCGGGGGAATCGAACCGCTAACCTAAGCGTTGTTAGCACCATGCTCTACCAACTGAGCCACAGAGCCAGACCACTACAGAATACAATAATAATAACAATAATACACAATTATTCATTGCCGAGTTTGACAGAGTTGGGATGGAGTTGACCCCCAGCCCTGTTGTAGACTTCCTGTTGACCCCTGGCCCTGCTGCAGACTTCCTGTTGACCCCCTGCTCTGCTGGACACTTCCTGTTGACCCCTGGCCCTGCTGCAGACTTCCTGTTGACCCCTGGCCCTGCTGCAGACTTCCTGTTGACCCCCAGCCCTGCTGTAGACTTCCTGTTGACCCCCAGCCCTGCTGTAGACTTCCTGTTGACCCCTGGCCCTGCTGCAGACTTCCTGTTGACCCCTGGTCCTGTTGTAGACTTCCTGTTGACCCCCAGCCCTGTTGTAGACTTCCTGTTGACCCCCAGCCCTGTTGTAGACTTCCTGTTGACCCCCAGCCCTGTTGTAGACTTCCTGTTGACCCCTAGCCCTGCTGTAGACTTCCTGTTGACCCCCAGCCCTGTTGTAGACTTCCTGTTGACCCCTAGCCCTGCTGCAGACTTCCTGTTGACCCCTGGCCCTGTTGTAGACTTCCTGTTGACCCCCGGCCCTGTTGTAGACTTCCTGTTGACCCCCAGCTCTGCTGGACACTTCCTGTTGACCCCCTGCTCTGCTGGACACTTCCTGTTGACCCCTGGCCCTGCTGCAGACTTCCTGTTGACCCCTGGCCCTGCTGCAGACTTCCTGTTGACCCCTGGCCCTGCTGCAGACTTCCTGTTGACCCCCTGGCCCTGCTGCAGACTTCCTGTTGACCCCCTGCTCTGCTGGACACTTCCTGTTGAACCCTGGCCCTGCTGCAGACTTCCTGTTGACCCCCTGCTCTGCTGGACACTTCCTGTTGACCCCCTGCTCTGCTGGACACTTCCTGTTGACCCCTGGCCCTGCTGCAGACTTCCTGTTGACCCCCTGCTCTGCTGCAGACTTCCTGTTGACCCCTGGCCCTGCTGCAGACTTCCTGTTGACCCCTGGCCCTGCTGCAGACTTCCTGTTGACCCCCTGCTCTGCTGCAGACTTCCTCCCACTCTGTTCTCTGGCAGGCTAAGCCTCAGTAAGCTGCATTAGGGCGGAGGGGAAAACAAAAAGCGTGCCAACTCACCACCTCTGAACACGCGCTGAGGTAAACAACACAACACTGCCGTCAACAACATTCACTGCACCTGCCACCACATATATACAGCACCTCCGGAGGAACAACTAATATAATATAATGATATGCCATTTAGTTGACACTTTTATCCAAAGTGACTTACATTGCAGTGAGTGCATACATTTCAGTATATACGGTCCCAACGGGAATCGAACCCACAACCTAAGCGTTGTTAGCGCCGTGCTCTGCCACCTGAGCCACAGAGGACCTGGACTTATACAACGCGTGAGGAACACGTTTGATATGCATGCGAATGGAGGCCTGGCTGGACGAGCAGCAACTATTTAGTGTTTTCTATTACTGGGTCAAGCAGACACACGCACAAACACTTACGCAAACACACACACACACACACACACACACACTCATGCAGACACACACACACACACTTACGCAAACACACACACACACACACACACGCAAACACACACACACAGACACACACACGCACAGACACACACACACACACACACGCACACATACATACAAAAAAACACACACAAACACACATACACACATACACACACTCATGCAAACACACATACACACACATCACGTTGTTCTCACGCCTCTTTTGGAGGTCTGGAGAAGTTTAGATTAGCTGATCTGGCTTGGATGGAGCAAAGTGCTCGCATGTGATTGGCTGTTACATTCCCAGAGCCCTCCCCCTCATGGCCGTAGGTGACTGCTTGTTGTTATACAGTGTGTCGGCTTCCAAACGGTAGGATTATTTTGCAGACAGTTGTTGTTATATCCTAGCATGCAAGATTGAAGAAAATGGAAGAAAACCTGAAGGAAAACCAGAATGGAGTTGTAATTAATTAATAATTAATAATTTTGCCATTTAGCAGACGCTTTTATCCAAAGCGACTTACAATTACGAATTACAGGGACATTCCCCCTGGAGTAACTGAGGGCTAAGTGCCTTACTCAAGGGCACACTAGTAGTGGTGTGGCTTCAGGCGGGATTTGAACTCACAACCTTCCGATCACAAGTCCAACTCACTATCCACTAGACCACCACTACCAATATGTGCCACATGTGTGCTCTGTACACACGGTCTAGTCCATGAAGGCGTTAGGTATTGATCGGTTCGACCTGTGGCGAGGTGTCAGTCATGTTCAATGTATTTTCATCCCTTTACGGCTAGTTTCTGTAGAGAGTTTTGCATCTAGCATGTCCATGATATGCAATGCATTTCCAGACTCTTTACGAATAAATCATAAATAATTTCAACATAAAAAAAAAAGAAAAAATACAAATAATGCTGAGGTGTCAGATATGTTTTGTTCTGCTCTGTTCAGCACTAATTGCTATATCAAATTGGGGCCCTGTATCTGAAAACATGTGAGAATAGAGAGGGGGCGGTGGGAGGGAGAGAAAGAGGGAGAGACACAGAGAGAGAGGACAGAGAGAGAGAGAGGGAGAGGGAGAAAGAGAGAAAGAGAGAGAGAGAGAGAGAGGGAGAGAAAGAGGGAGAGACACAGAGAGAGAGGACAGAGAGAGAGAGAGAGGGAGAAAGAGAGAAAGAGAGAGAGAGAGAAAGAGAGAAAGAGAGAGAGAGAGGGAGAGAAAGAGGGAGAGACACAGAGAGAGAGGACAGAGAGAGAGAGAGGGAGAAAGAGAGAAAGAGAGAGAGAGAGAGAGAGAGAGAGAGAGAGAGGGAGAGACACAGAAAGAGAGGACAGAGAGAGGGAGAGAGAGGGAGAGGGAGAGACACAGAAAGAGAGGACAGAGAGAGGGAGAGAGACAAACAGGCAGAGAGAGAGAGAGAGAGGGAGAGACACAGAAAGAGAGGACAGAGAGAGGGAGAGAGACAAACAGGCAGAGAGAGAGAGAGAGGGAGAGAGACAAACAGGCAGAGAGAGAGAGAGAGGGAGAGAGACAAACAGGCAGAGAGAGAGAGGGAGAGGGAGAGACACAGAAAGAGAGGACAGAGAGAGGGAGAGAGAGAACATGTAAATAAAAGGAACACAGTTCCTCAGGCGTACTGCCTGTGCGTCTGGGCTCAATGCAAATGACAGAGTTGTGTAGGATTTCCCTCTGGCAGCAGGACGTGTTTCAGAGAACGTTTGGCAACCATCCAGTTCTCCTCCGACTGGGGATGCCGCCTACACATATAATCACTTCTTATCCACTCTTTGCCAAAAAGAAAGAAAGAAAGAAGAAAAAAAGAGTAGCCTATGCATGTGTTGGCAGAAGAGCAGACTCAAGACGGAGAAACATGTTGGCCTAAAAACCTTCATGTTTTGCAGCAGTTCTGATGAAACACTTCAACAATCAATGTCTTTCATCTATTAACTATTGTCTTATTGAATGTTTTATATATTTACTGATATTTGCCTTTTATTCATTGTCATTTTTCTTTTCTTACTATGCTCCTCTTGCTGTATTTTTTAAATAATGTATGTAAAGCACTTTGAATTGCCCCTGTTGTATGAAATGTGCTATACAAATAAACTTGCCTTGCCTCGCCTCGCCTCGCCTCGCCTCGCCTCGCCTCGCCTCGCCTCGCCTCGCCTCGCCTCGCCTCGCCTCGCCTCGCCTTGCCTTGCCTTGCGTATTGATCGACACCAGTGAACCTCTGACAAGGGTTGTATGGTGTAGGATACAGATACATCCGCCTTGATTTGAGAGTGTTGAGGGTTGATCACTTATAGGCTATGTGTTGGCAGAAGAGCAGACTCAAGACGGAGAAACATGTTGGCCTAAAAACCTTCATGTTTTGCAGCAGTTCTGATGAAACACTTCAACAATCAATGTCTTTCATCTATTAACTATTGTCTTATTGAATGTTTTATATATTTACTGATATTTGCCTTTTATTCATTGTCATTTTAATTTTCTTACTATGCTCCTCTATGCTCCTACTACTCTTTTCTCGATATTGCGACCTTGTGTAACCGGTGCTGGATTTATCAGAAATTAAATACAAATAGATTGTTTTCCTAATATCTAATCACTATTGTGATGTTGAATCTTGCTGCAATGCCAACGTTGAGGAACCTAAGCCAAATATTGTTACTCTTGTATACTTGTACATTGGATGTAATAAAAATACATTCTGATTCTGGTCCTGACTACCCTTAGCAAAGGTCAACGGCAGACCCTATTATGCGCTGACATTTTTTATTCCTTTAGATGTCTTTTTTTGCTTGTGATATTGCAAGTCAACTCCCCAAGACAGCAGTTTAATAGAGCGAACTGTGTGTCGTTGCTTCTTTTAGAACTATATGTAGAAACGAACAAAGCCAGCGTTTAGTGGCGTATCCCGTAGTCTCTGTATCTCATGGTATGGTACCTGTACTGTATAAATGACAATAAAGACCATTCATTCATTCATTCATTCATTCATTCACTGCCCTTCTATCCTTTCCCGGACGGAGAATGGTCTTAATCCAAACCAGATACGTGGTTATCACACTCAAATACAGCTTTGCTTCCAAACATGTTCAGAGCGCTCATCTGTCTCTTTTCTCTTATGTTTAATTTAAGTCAGAAGTGTCTTTGAAGGACTATTTCTACACCAAATGTTTGTCCCACATATTCAAAAGAAGAGATTTGGTGAGGCTGCATTCTCATGTTATGCACCCAGATTGTGGAATGCACTGCCAGTTTACATTAGGGATGCAACCTCAGCAAATATGTTCAAGTCAAGACTAAAAACCCATCTTTTTAATATTGCCTTTAAATGACTAAATGTTTAAATGATGATTAAAGCGCTTTGACCTGCAACTTTTGCAGGAAAGTGCTCTACAATTATTATGATTATTATTATTCCTCCACTGAGCGCTGTTGGTTGCTGTCCGTGGTGCTGAAGCCCTGTTATAACAGGGCGCTCCGACGGCAACAGGCAACACGCTGTCAGCCCGGGCGACTTTATTATCACGGGGAATTAAAACAAACGGGATGTTTCTCGAAGCTGAAATGCGCTTTTGTTTTTCACGTGAGTGTAGCATAATCACGTGAATCCACAACGTTTTAAAACACGTTACTTTTGAACAAACTAATGAATAGCACTTTTTTATTTTCGTTCGTCTTCGAGTTACGACATGAACATGATTGATGATTTTTTTTTTACTATCACCAGAAATAAGCTTCGTTTCATCAACACGAATAGCCTTGTTGTATAATACAATGAACTCAATTTAATCGTTCAATATCCTACCTGAAGTTGCTTGTCGGCGGACCGTCGTTGGTTCAGGACTTAAGATGTCTCCAGGACGATGATCCCCCTATGTCTCTGCTGCTGCGCTGCGCTCCATGGAGACCAACCCGCCCCCGCCCTCACCAAGATGGCCGCCCCGCCCTCACCAAGAAGGCCGCCCCCGCCCTCACCAAGATGGCCGCCCCCGCCCTCACCTAGATGGCCGCCCCCGCCCTCACCAAGATGGCCTTAGATGAATGAATGAATGAATGAATGAATGAATGGTATTTATTGTCATTAATACAGTACAGGTACCATACAACGACATTTAGGAGGGGGGGCTCCCCTGGTGCTAGGATTTTTTTTTTACTAAAAACAAGAAGGGAAAAGAGCTGGTTTACATAAATAAAGGCTATATACACTATCCACTATACTATACTACTATACTATACAAATAAAACACTGTGCTGTACTCTATGCTATGCTATAAATATCCTAACATTTCCTATCTCTGAACCTTATGTACACGAGGGTTGTCATATTGCACATAGTGTTATTGCACATTCATTTAAAGTGTCGCAGTTTGCAGGTTTGAAATGTTCACAGTTGTGTTTCAGTATTGCACTTATGATTACAATCTAGTAGCTGCCATCATTGTCCAGACTGTCCAGGGCCCAGAACCTAGGTCTTTTCTGTGTTCAGGGCCTGAATGGCCCTAGGGTAGAAGCTAGGGGTGTAACGGATCACCTAACTCACGGATCGGATCGTGTCACGGATTTTGAGTCACGGATCGGATCATTTTTCGGATCAACACAAAACATATATATTTTTTAATAAAAACAACATTTTCCTTGAATTCTGTAAAAACAACACTTTTAATGTGTGAAACAAAAAAACAACATTCAAGATGTCAAAACTGATATATATCACATATATATATAACATCTATATATAACAACATATATATATATATAACAACATATATATATATAACATCACTGCTGCAATCTGGTTGCCAAGTGAAACCTAACTTTACCTAAATAATAAAGTGAAATCCTTTAAACATGGTAAGAAAAAAAGTAAATAAAGCAAAGCAGCCTCAAGCTTATAACTTCATATTCATTTTAAAAAATATGAGGATGTCCACATTGTCTGGGGAGAGGGCAGACCCGTCAGTCACTATGTCTCCTGCTGTGGAGAACACCCTCTCGCTAGGAACTGAAGTAGCCGGCACAGCCAGGTAGCGTCTTGTAGGGCTGCACGATTTGGGGGAAAAAATCGAATTGCGATTATTTGGACAGATATCGCGATTGCGATTAATTTGCGATTTTTTTTTTTTTAAATAGCAAAAAAAAAAAAAAAAAAAGGAAGTTTTTGTAAAGTGTGGCCATATCTCCGGCTAGGAAGGTCGTATCAACGTGCAGTTTGTTTGTACGTCTTCAGGGGACTTAGAGGCTCCCTCCTCTAGCACCCCCACAGCCCGAGCTACGAGTGAAAGAACTAAACTTACATTGGGTTGCTTTAAAGTTGGGTTGCTTTAAAATCAAGCTTCAGATTAAAACATGTGATGGAGCATTACTAACCTGACTCAGGTAGTTTGTTTCACACAACCATCTAGGAAAGCTTAATTGGAAGCTGTTTGGAAAAGGGCAGGTACTTTCAAAAAATACTTGGCAGGTGATTGGATGAATCTAGTGAATCTAGTGAATCTATCACCTATTTTCATTGACGTTCACGTTCATTGTTGACGTTCATTTTTGACGTTCATTGACGTTGACGTTCATTGACGTTGAATCCGACGCGCTGTATGACGTATCCGATACGGGTAGTGGTGGTCTAGTGAGTTGGACTTGTGATCGGAAGGTTGTGTGAGTTCAAATCCCGCCTGAAACCACACCACTACTAGTGTGCCCTTGAGTAAGGCACTTAGCCCTCAGTTACTCCAGGGGGAATGTCCCTGTAATTCGTAATTGTAAATCGCTTTGGATTAAAAGCGTCTGCTAAATAGTAAAAAAAAAAAAAAAAAAAAAAAATCGCAGGCAAATCGCAGGCTTTGCGATTAGCTAATCGCATCATTTCAAATCGCGATTTCGATTTAAAATCGATTAATCGTGCAGCCCTAGCGTCTTGCCATCATGGCAACGTGAGGGTACACACCGTAACTTTCGACCTCCCTCCTTCCATCATTATTATAAGTAACAGGGAAGCCAAAGTGCTCCCATACATGTGATTTCAATGACGAGGGAGGCCTTTCCAGTTCGCCAACGTTGCTAGCACTCGCCATGATACTTGTTGCTGTGGATTCCCAGCTTCACGTGGAGTGAGTACGTAACAGAGTACTTTTTTTGTGTGTTTACACAATCACCCAGGCTGCTTAGCGGGTGATATGACGTGATATAAGTGGGACAGAGATGAGTGAATGAATGTTGTTGTCAACTCAGTACGCATGCAGAGAGTGAGAATAAAGCGCACATGATTGTTTTTCTACCGGTTACATTTGAATGAATGAATGGTCTTTATTGTCATTGCTACAGTACAGGTACTAAACAACGAAATTTAGGAGGGGTGGCTCCCCTGGTGTTAGAAAAAAAAAAAAAAAACGATTTTGCTATTGATCCGCGGTACACATGCGTTCCGAACCGTGGAGGGCGATCCGAACGGATCACGGATTATCCGTGATCCGTTACACCCCTAGTAGAAGCTGAGCTTCAGTCTATTTGTCCATGCGAAGCCGCGCTGTATTCCCATATTGGTGGTGCCAGAGTCATGTCGGAATGTCGTAAATATTAGTTTCCCCACTTGGAAGTCGGAGCTCCGAGTGGGAAACTCAGAGTAGTAGTATGATACTTTTGAATATACACCGTGTAGAACATCATTCATATAACATTCATATAACATTGCAATCTACTTCCTCTTGATCATCTTTCATTCGGATATTTGTTACGGCTTTACTTCAGTGTTGAGACTTCACGTTAATCCTTGAGCCTATAAAAACAGCTTGTGTGTGTGTGTGTGTGTGTGTGTGTGTGTGTGTGTGTGTGTGGGTGTGCGTTTATGAGTGAGTGAGTGTGTGTGTGTGTGTGTGTGTGTGTATGTAATTCATGCTGGTGTTTTGATTATCAGTTGAAAGAAAGCTCAATCAATCCTTGGATGGAAGGAAGGCCAGTCACTATAGAGCTGGATGACTGAGTGTTAGACTATAGCCTCACATCTAGGAAACTGAAAATCCATCCTTTAAGTGCATATTCTTTTTTTTTAACCTCCATTTAATAGAATGAACCCCCCTCACAACCTCATGTAATGATGCAGTGACCTGCTGTTAGCGTGGGTGTGTTGTCTGTGAGATGTGATTTCTCTCTATTGATTTAGGCCTCTTATCTGTGATGTGACACACACACACACACACACACACACACACACACACACACACACACTCAGTTACCGCTGCAGAGACGGGCATCTAGGAGGGAACGCAAAGAGGGAATGCCAAGCAGAGGAGTAGGAGACAAAGGTACCAGAGTATGACGAACAGATGCGGTGTGTGTGATAGAGAGAGAGTGTGTGTGTCTGTGTGTGTGAGAGAGAGAGAGTGTGTGTGTCTGTGTGTGAGAGAGAGAGAGAAAGAGAGAGAGATGCATACATGTGCCACTGTGGGAGGAGAGAAAAGAGGGGGTGGGAGGCAGAGAGCGTGCGTGTGTTTGTTAGTGTGTGTGAGTGTGTGTGTGAGTGAGTGTGTGTATTTCAGTCTGTGTGTGTGTGTGTGAGTGTGTGTATTTCAGTCTATGTGTGTGTGTGTGTGTGTGTGTGTGAGTGTGTGTGTATTTCAGGCCCGTGTGTTAACCCCACCAGAGACGCGATCACGGCCGAGCACACACTTGTGTGTCAGTGATATTTAGCCTTTGTGTTCGCATCGCGCTCCCGCATCCATAAATAAACCCCCCGGGCCGTAGATCTTGTCTTCTCAAGGATACCAGGGGTCTTCTGACTACAGTCATCCATCTAGGAGAAGTGTCCATCTGGCCACTTTATTACCTCGAGCTTTTTTATCACGGACATACAGGATGACGAGTGACACTGTACAGGAACACACCTGAATATGGAAAATGTGGGCGTATGGAGGAGGGAGGAGGGAGGATGGAGGATGGAGGAGGGAGGAGGGAGATGGGAGGATGGAGGAGGGAGGAGAGAGGATGGAGGGGGGAGGGGGGAGAAGGGAGGATGGGGGGAGGAGGGAGGGAGAGTGGAGGGAGGATGGAGGGAGGAGGGAGGGAGGAGGGAGGGGGGAGGAGGATGGAGGAGGGAGGAGGGAGGATGGAGGAGGGAGGAGGGAGGATGAGGAGGGAGGAGGGAGGAGGGAGGATGAGGAGGGAGGATGGAGGATGGGGGGGGAGGATGAGGAGGGAGGATGGAGGATGGGGGAGGGAGGATGAGGAGGGAGGAGGGAGGGGGGGAGGAGGAAGGAGGGAGGATGGAGGAGGGAGGAGGGAGGAGGGAGGATGGGAGGAGGGAGGGGGGAGGAGGGAGGGGGGAGGATGGAGGATGAAGGAGGGAGGATGGAGGAGGGAGGAGGGAGGATGGAGGAGGGAGGAGGGAGCAGGGAGGATGGGGGATGGAGGAGGGAGGATGGAGGAGGAAGGATGAAGGATAGAGGAGGGAGGAGGGAGGATGGAGGATGGGGAGGGAGGATGAGGAGGGAGAATGGAGGATGAAGGAGGGAGGATGGAGGAGGGAGGATGGGGGAGGGAGGATGAGGAGGGAGGATGGAGGGGGGAGGGGGGAGGGGGGAGGATGGAGGATGGAGGGGGGAGGGGGGAGGGGGGAGGAAGGAGGATGGAGGATGGAGGGGGGAGGAGGGAGGAGGGAGGAGGGAGGATGGGAGGAGGGATGGGGGGAGGATGGAGGAGGGAGGATGGAGGAGGGAGGATGGAGGAGGGAGGGGGGAGGAGGGAGGATGGAGGAGGAAGGATAGAGGAGGGAGGAGGGAGGATGGAGGGGGGAGGAGGGAGGATGGAGGGGGGAGGAGGGAGGATAGAGGAGGGAGGAGGGAGGATGAGGGATGGAGGAGGGAGGAGGGAGGATGGGGGATGGAGGAGGGAGGAGGGAGGATGGGGGATGGAGGAGGGAGGGGGGAGGAGGGAGGATGGAGGAGGGAGGATGGAGGAGGAAGGATGAAGGATAGAGGAGGGAGGAGGGAGGATGAGGGAGGAAGGATGAAGGATAGAGGAGGGAGGATGGAGGATGGGGGATGGAGGAGGGAGGAGGGAGGAGGGAGGATGGGATGGAGGACGGAGGTACTAGTGGTAGCAAGGCCGAGGGCGATGGGGTCGTGGTGTTAGCAGTATTAGCGGTAGCAAGGCCAATGGGGGGGTTAAATACAGATATGACAGTAAATATATGAATTAAACATTCAAACACGCCCCCGGAATATCAACAATTCAGAAGAAAAAAAAAACTCTTAACTCCCCCCCCCCCCCCTGGCCTTGGTCGTACTGTATAGAGGGATAAGGAGGTGTATAAATGCAGTACAGGTCACTATGCTTCTCCATTAAACATGTGTCTCTCTGTAGCACCCCAGTGACAAGATAGAGTACGTGACCATGATCACGTTGCACGAGGGGGTATTGATTGTGTCGGTTGAGCGAGAGCTACCGGTGTGGAATAATCCATGCATGAAATAGACTTGAATGATTTTTTTCTTCTTCTACCCAGTGCTCGCTGAAACAAAACACCTGCTCCCAAGTTCCCAATCCTATGCACGTTATCAACCTTTTCATTCATCACTGCTTATATTGGTAAATGCATATTTCATTGAACTCTTTATTATGCATTTGGGGATTGTGCGTCTGGGATGACTGAGAAAACGTTTCGCTTATTGATCACAGAAAACGCGCAAACCCGCTCCCCGTTCTCTGGATTTACGAGCTGCGTCAGAGTGTTTTCTCTCTTGAGGATCTCGCATGGTGTGGTGTGAAGACAAAGAGTATTTCGGAAACACTCCTTGCATGTGGTAGTAGTTAGCTATTAGCCATGCAGTAGGGTCGTTAGCATTGCAGTAGGGTCGTTAACCATGCAGTAGGGTAGTTAACCATACAGTACATTTACTGAATGTTCCTTAGCTTAGGCCTGGTTTATCAGAGCGTTGAATTGTGTCTCTAATATCACTCCATGGAGTCGTTGGAGCTGTTGGAGTATTGCAGAGTGATGAATATCCAAGCACAGTAGGTCCCAGTTCACTGAGAGTCCATTGAAGGAAGCCAAGACACTCTTCAATGACAGCCACATGAATCTCGGTATGCAGCCATTGATTTGTAGATGGGTGGGTGTGTAATTGCTTCCTGAGGTATTGTATATCTTGTGTTCAAATGGCATTGCGATTCTAGTGTGCTATACACCCAGTGAATGGAGATTCACGACCTGAACCAATCATGAACCAATCGTGTATGCGAAAGCTAGAGGACAAGAAAGAGTCCTTAAAGGAAAATGTTACTACAGAAAAGAGATATGTAACTGTGCACTGAAAAACAACGTTTTAAAACCCTCATGTTCTGACAAATCAGACGTACAAAATGTTGTTGACTCCATGTAGAAATATAATATCAAACTTGTAAGAATTCTTCAAAAAGAATGCATTTTGGTTATCTGATTCGAGCTGACTTCCTACCTCATAGTTAATTCAATATGATTTGGCCAGATGCAAGACACATTGAGATGTAAGGTTATTTGCTAGTTACTCTAAATTAGCTAGCTAGCTCATTTAAAATGTAAACAACTTCAGCGATCAAACAAAGCCAGTAATAGTATTATTACTAGTCTGTACATCAGAAAAGCACAACCACTAATCATCTAGTGTAATTTAATCTCAGGCTGGATCTCCACAGGGACACGTTGAAAGAGTACACATGGTTTATCATCCGCCTGGGGGAAAGAGGGAGGACCGTATTAGATCTCTTTAGAGAGATATGGGCTGTTCTTAGAAATCTCCACCCCACAACAAACCACCTCTACTGGGAGCCCTGTCTCACCGCTGTGGCCCAGAGGACCAGACAATCTAGACTTCTCTATCTCTATGTTACTGAGGACCAGATAATCTAGACTTCTCTAACTCTATGTTACTGAGGACCAGACAATCTAGACTTCTCTAACTCTATGTTACTGAGGACCAGACAATCTAGACTTCTCTATCTCTATGTTACTGAGGACCAGACAATCTAGACTTCTCTAACTCTATGTTACTGAGGACCAGACAATCTAGACTTCTCTAACTCAATGTTACTGAGGACCAAACAATCTAGACTTCTCTAACTCTATGTTACTGAGGACCAGACTATCTAGACTTCTCTAACTCAATGCTGAACATCCTATAACTGAGGGTCTAGATTAAAATCTAGACTTCTCTAACTCTATGTTGCTATGAAAAATGCTCTAACTGAGGGTCTAGAATCTAGATTTCTCTAACTCTATGCTGAAGATGCTATACTGTCTGAGGGTCTAGATTATCTGGTCAAAAAGACATACTGATACATGCACTGATTACATACAATCCACACATGCTGGAATCACACTAAGTGCCAACGGGAACAGCCGGGCACAAATTTCCCAGTGGGATTTGAGCAGAGCGAGGGGGCGGAGGGATGGGTAAGCCAGAGAGGGGGATGGGGAGAGGAGATCCCATAATATGGCTTTGTTTATCATAATCCCCCACACATCTGTTGACGACGATGACTCATACAGTTGTACAGGAAATTGCAGTTGGGGGTTTGTTGTTAATCGAAACAATCGACAATAATCCATCACCCAAAAATCTGGTTCTTGAACAAACTTTACTTGAAAGGTCGCCGACATGACACTGCCGCTCCACATTCAATTGATCCGACAGAGACGCCCATCCTCTCTATACAGCATCTACCCTGGGGCTCAACAGTGTTCTCTTTCTCTCTCTCTCCCTCTCGCTCTTTCTCTCTCTTCCTCTCCCTCACCCTTTCTCTCTCCCACACTCTTTCTCCGTCTCCCTCACTATTTCACCCTCTCTCTCCCTCTCCCTCACTCTTTCTCTCTCTCACAATTTTTCTCTCTCTCTCTCACTCTTTCTCCTTCTCCCTTACTCTATATCTCTCCCTCACTCTTTCTCCCTCTCTCTCTCCCTCACTCTTTCTCTCTCTCTTCCTCACTCTTTCTCCCTCACTCTTTCTCTCTCTCTCCCTCACTCTTTCTCTCTCTCTCCCTCACTCTTTCTCTCTGTCCTTCTCTCTCTCCCCCTCACTCTTTCTCCCTCAATCTTTCTCTCCCTCTCTCTCACTCTTTCTCTCTCTCCCTCACTCTTTCTCTCTCACTCTTTCTCTCTCTCTCTCTCTCTCACTCTCTCTCCCTCTCCCTCACTACTTCACCCTCTCTCTCACTCTCTCTCTCCCTCCCTCACTCTGTCTCTCTCTCCCTCTCTCTCCCAGTTCAGTCAGCAGGGATATGATAGTCCCTCTGGGCAGACAGGGAGCTGGATCCCCAACCTGAAGAGCTGTCCTCCCAACCGTCTGAACATGCTATTGATTTCAGTAATGGAGCCTCTTGGCTTCAGCCCCCCCCCCCCCCTCCCCCTCTCCTCCTTCCATTATCCCTGACTCACTCTCCCCCTGCTCTTCTTTCTTCCATTTCCCTCTCTTTTTACCCCCTCCCCTCCCCTCCCCACCCCAACCCCCTCTGTCCATCTCGCTCTTCCTCTCTCCTCCCTCTCTCATCATCTTATCTCCCCCCCTTCGTCCTGTTTTTTGTCTCTTTCATTCTTCCCTCTATCTCCCTCCCATCGTCTGTCTAATCTCTCTCTCTCTCTTCATTAGATTTCACGAACCTCCCTCCATCGCAGAGCCACGTCTATCACCTGAAAATCATGAGCCCTGCAACCTATTCTCTTGTTATTCAATTCTCCCATCCTCCTTCCCTCCCACCCTCCCTCCCTCTCTCCCCCCCTTCTCCTCTCTCTCACCCTTCTCTGTTCCATCCCTTCCATCTCTCTCTCTCCTTCCTTCCATCACAGAGCCACGTCTATCACAGTTTTTGTCAGCTTGAAGAAAACAACTAATTGTGGTAAATGGTAAATGGTCTCCTTTCCTCTCCCTCCCTCCCTCCCTCCCTCCCTCCTTCCCTCTCCCTCTGATCTCTTCGCAGCTTAGATCTCATCCATCACACCCAAGGTCATAGTAGTACATATTGATAATGCTTTAGTTTATAATAATAATTACTAACAACTTCACCTCGAGTTACACAGGTGACAGGGAGGGCAGATTAACATGCAGATTCGGTGCTCTTCATGTTGTCTTAATCACCAGTATACCGTGCCCTTTCACACACACCCCCTAGCAGAGCTGGTATGATGATACAGTCTCCTGTTGTGTCTCTACCTTGGTGGTACTAACCTTTCCTCCCCTGACAGGCAACCCTGTATTCACCCCTATACTGCCCTCTGCTGGTCAGAGAGAGTCATTGTGTGGAAATGAGTTTTTGAGAAGAGCTGATTCAGGCTTGCCTTCTTTAGTTTACAGACATACATTGGTCATTTATATTCTACTTGCCTGTGCCAGTGGTGACATAACGCATTAAGCTAGTGGCTTAAAGAGACGGAAGGATCTTGGATGAACGGGGGGGAGTGTGTGTGTGTGTGTGTGTGTGTGCGTGTGTCTGTGTGTGTGTGTGTGTGTGTGTGTGTGTGTGTGTGGCTCTGTGTGTGTGTGTGTGTGTTTGTGACAGGTGGTGCTCTCAGCGAGAGAAAGGGGGACAGGCTGTATCTTATATAAATACCAGTGTGGGGGGGAGAAGACAATGCCAACGAACCGCATGCTTGGCGAACGCCCGCATGCCTGTGTTTATTCTGCCTGCTTGTTGTTCTGTTTACAAAGTCAACAAACCCAAACACACGTCCTGTACGCATTCACACACGTCCTGTACGCATTCACACACGTCCTGTACGCATTCACACACGTCCTGTACGCATTCACACACAGGTCCTGTACGCATTCACACACGTCCTGTACGCATTCACACACGTCCTGTACGCATTCACACACGTCCTGTACGCATTCACACACGTCCTGTACGCATTCACACACGCCCTGTACGGATTCACACAACGGCGATCTGAAAGACTAGTAATTGTAAGGAAGAGTGTGAAAGAGCTGATCTATCTATCTATCTGTCTGTCTGTCTGTCTATCTGTCTGTCTGTCTATCTGTCTGTCTATCTGTCTGTCTGTCTGTCTGTCTGTCTATCTATCTGAGGAGTGAGGATAATCTGTCATTATAAAACAGTGCTACTGTAGTTCATATACATCTATCTATATATACATCTATCTATCTATCTATCTATCTACCTACCTACCTACCTACCTACCTACCTACCTACCTCTCTCTCTCTCTCTCTCTACCTACCTACCTACCTCTCTCTCTCTCTCTACCTACCGACCGACCGACCGACCGACCGACCGACCGACCGACCTATCTATCTATCTATCTATCTATCTATCTATCTATCTATCTATCTATCTATCTATCTATCTATCTATCTATCTATCTATCTATCTATCTATCTATCTATCTATCTATCTATCTATCTATCTATCTATCTATCTATCTATCTATCTATCTATCTATCTATATATCTATCTATCTATCTATCTATCTATCTATCTATCTATCTATCTATCTATCTACCTATCTTATGGCATTCATGGCAGGTGGAGTCTGTGAGACAGGGTAAGTCTATGGACAGTCTGTCTGTCTCTCTGTGTCTGGGAGTTTATTTCTCTGTGTTAGTCGTCGGCGCCGCCCCGCTCCTGAGCCTTCTGCTTGATGTTCTTATCGAAGGGCATCAGAAAGTCCTCAAAGTCCACCTCGTTGGACAGCCGCTCCCTCCTCTGTTCCTTCCTCTCTACCAACTGGAGGCTGGTCAGCTGCTTACCCCACACCTGACAGGGGGGGGGGGGGGGGGGGGAGGGAGGGAGAGAGAGAGAGAGTGGAGGTGGGAGGGGTGAGGGAGGAAGAAAAGGAAAATTCCAAAGAGGAAGCAGATTTGGACACGTACCGTCTTTGGCACGAAGCCGGTGTGGAGGCGGTCGGCGGCGCCGCTGGTGATCTGGGTGTTGAGGAAGACGATGCTGTCCCTCAGAGAGTCCTTCTTCCACGGAGTGTCAGACTGCAGAGAGAGAGAGAGAGAGAGAGAGAGAAAGAGAGAGAGACACACACAATTGAACATAATTATAATAGGACATAAACAACAATACAGCGTTTGTATTGACAGATTCATGGCACAGCCGGTTGTTTCTCAGTCTCATCACTGTGCCCCTGTCGCTCTCAACTGCCATTCAGTGTTGCCAGATTGGTCGGATGTTTACCAGCCCAATAAGTGCTCAAAATCCGCCCAAATTGATAAAAAAAAAACAGCCCAAATTTTATAGCATAATAATATATCATAATACATATGAAAAAATCCTGTCCACCAGCCCAAGCCCAATTTTACCAGCACAATGCAACCTAAACTAGCCCAATTGGGCTGTAAAACCGCCCATCTGGCAACACTGCTGCCATTCTCAACTGCCATTCTCAACTGCCACTATTAAAAAAACGATCCAAACTCTTCACCTTGTCTTTGGGAGCGGCTGGGGTGGCAGGTTTGGATTTGGGAGCAGGCTTCCCCTTGTTCCCCTTGTTCTCTTTAGGCTTCGGCAGGCTGTCGAACTTGGATTGGATCAGATCCAAAATCCTAATGTCTCCATAGGCTTTGGCGATGTCCAGGCAACTCTGCCCTGAAAGCCAACGGACAACATGTCTGAATGTAAATGTGATCTGCAAGTGACCAATGGGACGACAGTAAAACACAGATAGGGTGCCGCCAGTGGGATGCATACAGGATATCCATCCGGACAAACAGCATGTAGAGATTATCTGGATAATCTTTCAATCTTTCAACCCCCTTGCACCTTTCCCCCTTCCTGTCCAAAGCTCCTGCTTTTGGGAGCTTTTGGGCTGATAGACCTGTTTTTTTTTTTAGGAACATTGCAATGTCACACCTGAGGAGCCAAAGGCCATACGCTGGGTTGGAGGGGGGATGGAGGGGGGTGGAGGGGGGGTGGAGGGGGGATGGAGAGGGGATGGAGGGGGGATGGAGGGGGGGTGGAGGGGGGATGGAGGGGGGATGGAGGGGGGATGGAGGGGGGATGGAGGGGGGTTGGAGGGGGGATGGAGGGGGGATGGAGGGGGGTTGGAGGGGGGATGGAGGGGGGATGGAGTGGGGATGGAGGGGGGATGGAGGGGGGATGGAGGGGGGATGGAGGGGGGATGGAGGGGGGTTGGAGGGGGGATGGAGGGGGGATGGAGGGGGGTTGGAGGGGGGATGGAGGGGGGATGGAGGGGGGTTGGAGGGGGGATGGAGGGGGGATGGAGGGGGGATGGAGGGGGGATGGAGGGGGGGATGATGGAGTTGGGATGGAGGGAGGTTGGAGGGGGGATGGAGGGGGGATGGAGGGAGGATGGAGGGAGGAGGGAGGGAGGGAGGATGGAGTTGGGATGGAGGGAGGTTGGAGGGGGGATGGAGGGGGGGTGGAGGGGGGATGGAGGGGGGATGGAGGGGGGATGGAGGGGGTTCGAGAAATAAATCACAAATGCTAACAGAGACATCTGGTACGGCTCTGATAACCCCCCCCCCCTCGCCCCGCCCTGGAACCAGTTGTTCAAAACTTTTAATCTGGATCAGAATAATCCTGATTCTTTCTTTTTTTTAAACCACTGCACCCTGGTGTAAATTATAGCTCTGTGGGGATTTTTCTTTATTAATGAATGAATTTTACTTTATTTATTGTCATGCAATAAACTTCAGTCAATTGTTGGGATTTGGGCTTGCTTTAGGCACAGGGTCAACCATGGTCGGTGCCCCGGGAGCACTTAGGGGTTAAACGCCTTGCTCAAGGGCACATGCAGCTCCCTACTGAGGCGGGGATCGAACCAGCGACCTTCCGATTGCTAGCCGGCCTCTCTAACCTCTAGGCTAGTAATAATATCTGTCTTGTTGTGTTACAGTAATAATATCTGTCTTGTTGTGGTACAGTAATAATATCTGTCTTGTTGTGGTACAGTAATAATATCTGTCTTGTTGTGTTACAGTAATAATATCTGTCTTGTTGTGGTACAGTAATAATATCTGTCTTGTTGTGTTACAGTAATAATAAGGTTCTTGTGGTGGTGTAGTAATAATACCTGTCTTGTTGTGGTACAGTAATAATAAGGTTCTTGTTGTGTAAAGTAAAGTAAATTCCTCTCCCAGCGCTCCCAGCTGTTGGTGCGCAAGAGCGCGTTCATGCCGCTGATCTTCCGCGCAGCATGCATTTTGGCGACGCATGCGCACTGGCGCACCAGTTATGTGCACCCCTGGCTATTAGCCATGCAGTAGGGTCGTTAGCATTGCAGTAGGGTCGTTAACCATGCAGTAGGGTAGTTAACCATACAGTACATTTACTGAATGTTCCTTAGGTTAGGCCTGGTTTATCAGAGCGTCGAATTGTTTCTCTAATATCACTCCATGGAGTCGTTGGAGCTGTAGGGAGTATTGCAGAGTGATGAATATCCAAGTACAGTAGGTCCCAGTTCACTGAGAGTCCATTGAAGGAAGCCAAGACACTCTTCAATGACAGCCACATGAATCTCGGTATGCAGCCATTGATTTGTAGATGGGTGGGTGTGTAATTGCTTCCTGAGGTATTGTATATCTTGTGTTCAAATGGCATTGCGATTCTAGTGTACTATACACCCAGTGAATGGAGATTCACGACCTGAACCAATCATGAACCAATCGTGTATGCGAAAGAGGACAAGAAAGAGTCCTTAAAGGAAAATGTTACTACAGAAAAGAGATCTGTAACTGTGCACTGAAAAACAGAGTTTTAAAACCCTCATATTCTGACAAATCAGACGTACAAAATGTTGTTGACTCCATGTAGAAATATAATATCAAACTTGTAAAGAATTCTTCAAAAAGAATGCATTTTGGTTATCTGATTCGAGCTGACTTCCTACCTCATAGTTAATTCAATAAAATGTCTATGATTTGGCCAGATACAAGACACATTGAGATGTAAGGTTATTTGCCAGGTACTCTAAATTAGCTAGCTAGCTCATTTAAAATGTAAACAACTTCAGCGATCAAACAAAGCCAGTAATAGTATTATTACTAGTCTGTACATCAGTAATAATATCTGTCTTGTTGTGTTACAGTAATAATAAGGTTCTTGTGGTGGTGTAGTAATAATACCTGTCTTGTTGTGGTACAGTAATAATAAGGTTCTTGTTGTGGTGGTGTAGTAATGATACCTGTCTTGTTGTGGTGGTGTAGTAATAATACCTGTCTTGTTGTTGTGGTGTAGTAGTAATACCTGTCTTGTTGTGGTGGTGTAGTAGTAATACCTGTCTTGTTCTCTGCGTGTACCCGCGCCCCGGCCTTGATGAGGTAGTCCACACAGCTGGGTCTGCAGCTCTCGATGGCCCTCATGAGGGGTGTGGCTCCGTTCATGGCGACCGCGTCCACCGCCGCCCCAGAATGCACCAGGAGGTCGATGACGTCCACCTGACCGGCGTGGCAGGCGTGGTGCAGCGGCGTCCAGTTGAACTGGTCACACGCCTCCACATCAGCCCTGACAGGATCAATCAACCTCATTAACTGGATCCCTTATCAATCAAGTCATCGACTGCTACCTCAGGGCTATACACATGCTATTTGTATTTTGTTATTATTATTATTATTATTATTATTATTATTATTATTATTATTATTATTATTATTATTATTATTATACTATTCTATTATACTACTCCAATGTCTCTTGTTGTTTTTTGGATAACTATTACCCATTTTTCTCTTGTTGCTGCAATGTCGAGGCCGAAGCCTAAGAATTGAACTTTCTTATACTTGTATAACGGGATGTAACAATAAACCGGATTCTGATTCTGATTCTGATTCTGATTCTGATTCTGATTCTGATTCTGAATGAACCAGACAGCAAAACCCGGTCAGATGCCAGATTCGCCAAAAAACAGAATTACAAATCAAGACAGCTTGATCAGGGAAATCTCCGGGCCCAAAAAAACCCTCCTAACGCAACACGTGCTCACCCCAGTCCAAGGAGGAACTTGGCCACTTCGTAGTTGCCGCTAGCGCACGCCGTCATCAGGGGCGTCTTGTAGAAGCGGTCTTTGACGTCGACGGGCACGCGCTGGCTGAACGCCAGGCTCAGGGACTCCAGGTCAGTGGTCTTCACGCAGTAGCTGATGTTGATGTAGATCCTCTCCGGCTCGTCGATGTACCAGGGAGAGTCGTCCTCTATGGGGTGACCGGGGGGGCGGTCGCGGCTGAACCGCTTGGTGTCTGTGAACTGCTGGTAGCTCTCCACCATGAAGGGCGGCGGCCCCCCGTCCTCCCGGCGGAAGGTGAGCTCGGGGGGCATGGTGCAGATGGGCATGGGGAGGACGAACGTGCCCCTCTTTTTCCCCTTCCCTCCTCCTCCTTTCGCCCCGGGCTTCTTGGTCTTGGCGGCGTAAGAGGACAGCACGAAGGCTTTCTGGAGGAACCGGAGGCCTTTGAAGAAGTCTAGGACGTTGATCAGACCCTCTCGCTTCTTGTCGTGTTCCAGGATAATCTGAATGATGACAAGAAGGGGTTTCACGTTCAGCTTGTCTAGCTAATAAAGGCGGTACACTGTAACATGGCATTCACAGGGGGAATAGGGTGTCACCTGATATTTGCCCAGTTATGACATTAACAGGAATCACAGTATCGTACAGATCAGCTCCTCCACCTCAATGTACTTTACCTGAACTTGAGGGGGAAAAAACCTAAACCTAAAACCATAAACCATAAAGCCTAACCCAGGACTGTGACGACTAAGGGCACTTGTTCTTATCGAAGACTTCTCTTTTGATGACTGATGTTTAGTTGATTAACTTACTTCGACAAATGTAAGTCAATCGCTTTGAATGAATCAGTCTGCTAAACGACTTCAATGTAAAAAAGGAATGAACCTAAACTTAAAACGACTTAAATGTAAAACATTTTTTTAAATAATCTGATTATTATTGTGCTTTTATCACCTTCTGGAGGTTCTCGTCATCGACGGGCGCCCGGTGTTCCTGGAGCACAGAGACGAACGTCTCCTTGGTTACGGTCTCCATGGTTACGGTCTCCTTGGTTACGGTCTCCATGGTTTCGGCGGGTTCCTCTGCGAGCTCCATGGCGCTGAGGAGCTCGGCCTCGTGTTCGCACGACCAGTCGTGCAGCGTGAGAGCCCACAGCTCGTTGGGGTTGACCGCGCCCGGTTTGGAGAACTTCCCCTGCAGACGCTCTGCCTTCTTCAGCTCCTTGAGCGCCACCTTGTGGCCGTTGTCCTTGGCGACCTGACACGGGGTCAGACCCGCGGCGTTTTTCAGCTTGGAGCTACAGCCTGGGGTTGACGACAGGGAGAGGCGGAGTCAAGAGACGAGGGATTATTTCCTTTTTTCTTTTTTTTAGCTCTGAGCACAGGGTCAGCCATCTTGGATCAGCACCCCTGGAGCAGTTATGGGGGTTAAGTGCCTTGCTCAAGGGCCACAACAGCAGTGGTAGATATGATAGGATGCCAGCAACCCTCCAGTCACCAGCGCCCTATCGATTACTGGTCGGCCTCTACGGTAGTTAGATTTTTTTGGATTTCATAAGCAGGAAATCCAGATTCTAGTTCGTTAAATGACTTGGTGATGAAGGCTCACACACCTTGAGGCATAGCCTGAAGAGATTGATCTTTAGTCTAGGGCGTTCAAGGACATTGAGGAACATTGAGATCGACAAGGCCACATCTTCTTTGGTGGAATCAGCTTCCTACTGCTGTCAGGACTGCAGAGTCACTGCCTATCTTCCGCCCTAGACTAAAGATCCATCTCTTCAGGCTACACCTTAACTGTCCCTCCTAAGACCTCTTCATCCCCTCTACCCCCCTGTACAGTTTCTCTACTGTAAATAAAACATTAAAAAAAAAGAAAATTCTAATTCTTCTAGTATTTTGACTGCCAATGATCTCTGGTCATAGCATAGATTACTTTTATCTTCCGATGACTGATGTTGAAGTTCTTTATTTATCCCAGAGGGGAAATTAGATATACAGACAGACAGACAGACAGACAGACAGACAGACAGACAGATAGATAGATAGATAGATAGATAGATAGATAGATAGATAGATAGATAGATAGATAGATAGGTAGATAGGTAGGTAGATAGGTAGGTAGGTAGGTAGGTAGATAGATAGATAGATAGATAGATAGGTAGATAGGTAGATAGGTAGGTAGATAGGTAGGTAGGTAGGTAGGTAGGTAGGTAGGTAGATAGATAGATAGATAGATAGATACATGATGGATAGATAGATAGATAGATAGATAGATAGATAGATACATGATGGATAGATAGATATACTGTATATCTATTTGTTGTAAGTCGCTGACGATGACGGCGTCTGCTAAACGCCAAACATGTAAATGTAAATGTTCCCCTCAGCACAGCCAGGAGACCCACCTCTCTGACCCAGGAACCGGCAGCACTCGGTGAATCCTCCGGCTGCAGCCAGGTGCAGAGGGGTGTTCCCGTCTGTGGCGACCACGCCCAGGTCTGCAGAATACGCTGACAGCAACACGATCACCTGGGAGAGCAACAGATCACCTGGGTGGATCTATCTATCTATCTATCTGTCTGTCTGTCTGTCTGTCTGTCTGTCTGTCTGTCTGTCTGTCTGTCTATCTATCTATCTATCTATCTATCTATCTATCTATCTATCTATCTGTCTGTCTGTCTGTCTGTCTGTCTGTCTGTCTGTCTATCTATCTATCTATCTATCTATATATCTATCTATCTATCTATCTATCTATCTATCTATCTATCTAAAAAATATATATATCTGTCTGTCTGTCTGTCTGTCTGTCTGTCTATCCATCCATCCATCCATCCATCCATCCATCCATCCATCCATCCATCCATCCATCCATCCATCCATCCATCCATCCATCCATCCATCCATCCATCCATCCATCCATCCATCCATCCATCCATCCATCCATCCATCCATCCATCCATCCATCCATCCATCCATCCATCCATCCATCCATCCATCCATCCATCCATCCATCCATCCATCCATCCATCCATCCATCCATCCATCCATCCATCCATCCATCCATCCATCCATCCATCCATCCATCCATCCATCCATCCATCCATCCATCCATCCATCCATCCATCCATCCATCCATCCATCCATCCATCCATCCATCCATCCATCCATCCATCCATCCATCCATCCATCCATCCATCCATCCATCCATCCATCCATCCATCCATCCATCCATCCATCCATCCATCCATCCATCCATCCATCCATCCATCCATCCATCCATCCATCCATCCATCCATCCATCCATCCATCCATCCATCCATCCATCCATCCATCCATCCATCCATCCATCCATCCATCCATCCATCCATCCATCCATCCATCCATCCATCCATCCATCCATCCATCCATCCATCCATCCATCCATCCATCCATCCATCCATCCATCCATCCATCCATCCATCCATCCATCCATCCATCCATCCATCCATCCATCCATCCATCCATCCATCCATCCATCCATCCATCCATCCATCCATCCATCCATCCATCCATCCATCCATCCATCCATCCATCCATCCATCCATCCATCCATCCATCCATCCATCCATCCATCCATCCATCCATCCATCCATCCATCCATCCATCCATCCATCCATCCATCCATCCATCCATCCATCCATCCATCCATCCATCCATCCATCCATCCATCCATCCATCCATCCATCCATCCATCCATCCATCCATCCATCCATCCATCCATCCATCCATCCATCCATCCATCCATCCATCCATCCATCCATCCATCCATCCATCCATCCATCCATCCATCCATCCATCCATCCATCCATCCATCCATCCATCCATCCATCCATCCATCCATCCATCCATCCATCCATCCATCCATCCATCCATCCATCCATCCATCCATCCATCCATCCATCCATCCATCCATCCATCCATCCCCACACCCACCCACCCACCCATCTAGCTATCTATCTACCTACCTACCTACATACCTACCTATCTATCTATCTATCTATCTATCTATCTATCTATCTATCTATCTATCTATCTATCTTTAAAAAAGATGGCACCTCTCTGTACCTCTCAGGTAAACATGGCACCTCTCTGTACCTCTAAAAACCCCCCCTCTGCAGCCAGGTGAGCTGCATGCATCCCCTTCTTATCCAGGGCGTTGGGGTTCCCTCCCCTCAGGAGGATGGCTCTGACCAGCTCCACGGCCCCAGCCTTGGCTGCCTCCATCAGGGCCGAACGACCAGACCCCTGGGGGGTTGGGGGTGGAGGTAGGGGGGTGGAGGGGGTCAGGGTGGAACATGGGGAGAGTCAACAACACAGCTTGCGTCAACGTAGATATTCACCTCACACATGGAAAAAGGCACGTTCACCAGAGCCGTAAGCTTATGTTTAAATAACTGCGTCCTAGAAATGCATCCTATCTTCCTCCTCTTCCCATCAATCTTCCCTTCCTTCCTTGTAATCACTGATTCATTCTTTCTTTCTTTCTTTCTTTCTCTCTTTCTTTCTTTCTTTCTTTCTTCTTTTGTTTGTTTGTTTGTTTGTTTGTTTCTTATTATACAGGAAAAGATTCAAAGTAACATTCCAGATGTTAAAATATATTACATTTAGACTAGCCAGACTCCGAAACGATTCAAAGTAACATTCCAGAGGTTAAAATGTGTTACAGTTAGACCAGCCTGACTCAGTTAAAACTAGTTCACACAGCAGGTTCCTGTTCTGCAGCACGAAAAGCTAGAATCACGTAAACAACACAAAAAAACAATCACGGGAACAATCACAGAAGCAAGACGACAGCAAATAACAGAAACATTGGTGAGTGAGACCACCTCATTGGTGGAGTTGGGGTCCGCCCCTCTCTCCAGGATGCTGAGGCACATCTCCTGGCAGTCGTGAGCGCGCTCGCACGCCAGCAGGAAGACCGGCTTCCCCGCAGTCGACACGTTGTTGACGTTGGCCTTGCTGTTGAGCGCCACCTGCAGGCAGACCATGTGACGCTTGGTGGGCGTGATGCAGTAGAACAGCACACCTGGAGCGGTGGGGGGGGGGGGGGGGGTGGTGGAGGAGAGAGCAGGCAGGTAAAGGTACTGTAGCAAAAGTCCTCTTAGCCAAGGGAGGGTTGCATAGGGTCATTATCATAAATGGTAAATGGACTGCACTTATATAGCTATATACTGTATATATATTATTCCAAAGCGCTTTACAACAGGCCTCTCATTCACCCGTTCACACACACACATTCACACACCAATGGCGGCAAGCTGCCATGCAGGGCTCATTGGGAGCTCATTGGGAGCAATTTGGGGTTCAGTGTCTTGCCCAAGGACACCCAGACACGTGGCCACTGGCCAGCCGGGGATCGAACCGCCGATCTGCCGACTTTGCAATCATTAGACACCGGCTCTACCTCCTGCGCCACAGCCGACCCCATCATCCTTTAAAATGTATTATTTATATTATTATGCTACCCTATTGTGTCTTGTCTTAATGTTTTGTTTTGATAAATATTGCCATTTTCTCTCGTTCTCTGCAAGTCCAGGAATCGAAGCCTAATCATTTTATTCTCTTATACTTGATAATAATAGGATGTAACGATAAATGAACTTTTTGGTGATTAAAATTTTTCTTTATTTTCATAAACATGAAAGACAGATACATCGACAAAGAGACAAACCAAGACGCAGATAACTGGGCGGTATATTAAAAAGCTCCACAAGATCAAATGAAATAAGAACCCTAACCCATGTTCTCAGCATTAACACCGTTAACCGCTGGGACTATTGTACCTACTATAATAGCCGCCTCGGGGGTCAAATGACCATAGTCTTTACAATGGGAAGCTGCTACTTACACACAACGACCACTAGTTGGCCGGCTTGTAAATTATCCTGCTTCCTACTCAGACATATTGCAAAATATCTTTATACTAGCTTATCCTGATGTGATTTTGAAAATGTAAGGATACTGGGCGGTAGAACGCATATATCTAGGAGAAGTCATGAAAGGAGGGTCCTGAAATGTGATCGAGTGCAAAGATATTGAAAAACAATTACTCACAGGGTCAAATGACCCCACCCATGGCTGTTCTAGCTCCACAAGATCAAATACAATAAGACATGTTCTCAGCATTAAACAACAAAAAATAAAAAAAACAAGTAGAAATAGAATAAATAAACTTGATTCTGGTTCTGGTTCTTCATCCATACCTTTCCCCTCTGCGTCCAGCAAGTTCATGTTGGCGTGGTTCTTAGCCAGTAGGGCCACAATGCCGTCATGACCCAGCTGGGCTGCCAGGATGACGGGCGTTCGTCCCTTCATGTCCTGGATGTTGGCCTGGGCGTCCTGGAAGCAGAGTATCATGGGAGGATGGGTCACCACCATGACTCTTGAGGTGATATCATAATATACGCCATTTGGCTGACGTTTTTATCCAAAGCGACTTTAGTGAGTGCATACATTTTTCAGTATATATGGTCCCAGCGGGAATCGAACCCACAACCTAAACGTTGTTAGTGCCATGCTCTACTGACTGAGCTGCAGAGGACCAGCTCTACCTCTGAATGGGAGGATGGGTCACCACCATGACTCTGTGGTAGGGGTGGGCATCAATGATCGATGATCGATTAATTGATCGATAAGGTCTTGGTCGATCACAAAATATTTTGATCGATAATCATTCATATATATATATTATTATTTTTTTTGAATAATAATAATGGAAATTAGTTTGTCCACGTGTCACCAGATTGCGTTCGTCTCTCACCCCTGAACATGTTAACATGATCATCTTTCTGAACAAGAACCAGTAGGCCTGCCGCCTACAGTCTCTCGCTGGAGTTTAAATTTAAGTTAAGCTGGACGCTCTTAAGGACACTAACGTTTTCAGTCATCCTCCTATTTGTGAGTAACTGTTTTTTTACTGCTCCTATGGTGAGTTACTTATTTTCTATATTTTTATTTATAATGTAAAATGTGTTTTTAAGTTAAACAATTTAGGCTACTCACTGCCTTGTTTATGAGGATTGTTATCTGACTGTAGTGTCTAGTTTGGATGTGAATGAATGAATGTGTGCAATAGCAACACAAATAACGTTTTTCCCCAAGGAAAACATGCTTGTTATTTCTGCCCTATTTTTTTTCCCGATTTTTTTTTTGATAAAAATAAAAATAAAAAATAAAAACCAAAAAAATAAAGCTTATTGATTAATCGATAATTGATCGTTAATTCGTTACGATTATCGAAAAAAATATGTTGATCGTTTGCCCAGCCCTACTCTGTGGTGATAGTGCAGTAATTCCACCACCCCCCCCTCCCTCTGTCACTGTCACACACACACACACACACACACACGCACACACACACGGACACACACACACACACACACACACGGACACACACACGGACACACACACACACACACGCACACACACAACTGACAATGTAATCTACAGTACAGTATATCAGTTTTACATGACTCTAAACAGCGCTCCCTACCTGGCAGAGCAGGAAGCGCACCATGTCCGTGTCGTTGGCTGAGCAGGCCAGGTGCATAGCGGCGTTCCCTTCCCTGGGCTCCCTCAGGTTGATGAGGTTGGGCACGCCCAGACGCACCATCTTCTCTATCTGGGGCTTGTCCCCCTCGCGCACGGCCTGCAGCAGACGGTACGCCTGCAGCACCTCCAGCCTGCCCTGCGCCACGGTGCCGAGCACGCTCACGCCTCTCCCCGCATCCATGGTCCTGGACTCTGGGGAGAGATGGGAGAGGAGAGGGGGAGGCTGCACCTTAACACTAGAACAACCGTGTCATTTTTTGACCTAGGTACTATAAGAGCCGCCTTAGGGGGCTGCTACTTACACACAACGGCCACCAGTTGGCGTGTCTTGTAACTTAGCCTGTGTCCTACACAGAAAAACGGCAAAATAGCTATATACTAGCTTATCCTGGTGTGATTTTGAAAATGTAAGGATACTGGGTGGTAGAACGGACATATCTAGGAAAAGTCATGAAAGGAGGGTCCTGAAATTTGATTGAGTGCAAAGGTCTAAAAAAAAAATACTCACAGGGTCAAATGACCCCACCCATGGCTGTTCTAGTGTGACTCCCCCTCTAGTGCCCCACCTGAGACATCTACTACCCCCCTGTACTGTCCCTCCTCAGACATCTACTATCCCCCTGTACTGTCCCTCCTGAGACATCTACTACCCCCCTGTACTGTCCCTCCTGAGACATCTACTACCCCCCTGTACTGTTTCTCCTGAGACATCTAGTACCCCCCTGTACTGTCCCTCCGGAGACATCTACTACCCCCATGTACTGTCCCTCCTAAGACATCTACTACCCCCCTGTACTGTCCCTCCGGAGACATCTACTACCCCCCTGTACTGTTTCTCCTGAGACATCTAGTACCCCCCTGTACTGTCCCTCCTGAGACATCTACTACCCCCCTGTACTGTCCCTCCTGAGACATCTACTACCCCCTGTACTGTCCCTCCTGAGACATCTACTACCCCCCTGTACTGTCCCTCCTGAGACATCTACTACCCCCTGTACTGTCCCTCCTAAGACATCTTCTACCCCCCTGTACTGTCCCTCCTAAGACATCTTCTACCCTCCTGTACTGTCCCTCCTAAGACATCTTCTACCCCCCTGTACTGTCCCTCCTGAGACATCTACTACCCCCTGTACTGTCCCTCCTGAGACATCTAGTACCCCCCTGTACTGTCCCTCCTAAGACATCTACTACCCCCCTGTACTGTCCCTCCTGAGACATCTAGTACCCCCCTGTACTGTCCCTCCTAAGACATCTACTACCCCCCTGTACTGTCCCTCCAGAGACATCTACTACCCCCCTGTACTGTCCCTCCGGAGACATCTACTACCCCCCTGTACTGTCCCTCCAGAGACATCTTCTACCCCCCTGTACTGTCCCTCCTAAGACATCTTCTACCCCCCTGTACCGTCCCTCCTAAGACATCTTCTACCCCCCTGTACTGTCCCTCCAGAGACATCTTCTACCCCCCTGTACTGTCCCTCCTAAGACATCTACTACCCCCCTGTACTGTTTCCCCATAATAAAAGCTATATATAAAAAACGTCCTTCCTGCTTTAAACTAGGCTACATAATAAAACAAGAATAAAACATACAATCCAAGGGGCATAGAACAAAGATAAACGAAATAACTAAATAATATAAGGATTACTATAAGATTTAAACAAGTAAATACATATACAAATATAAAGATTCATCAACTAACTTGAACATATGTGCTGAGGTTGCATCCCTAATGTAAACTGGCAGTGCATTCCACAATCTGGGTGCATAAAATGAGAATGCAGCCTCACCTAATCTCTTATTTTGTACATGTGGTACACAGAGTAAACCAGCGTCAGAAGACCTGAGAGCTCTATTGGGCTGATATGCTAGCAAAAGGTCATAACATATTCAATAACTTTCTTCTTTTTTTCTTTTTGCATAACTTACCTTGTCAAAGTAATGCCTCCACTTTTGTTCTCCTAAACTTGCACCATTCTACTCAGTACTATCGTGCCACTGCTGTTGTTGACCGCTGTTACTAACTTGTGATGAATCACTGAACATGAAACATTGTTTCAAAGCAGACATTCTGGTTCTGGAGCTTTCTCTGGTCGTCCAGGCAACGGCACTGTGAAATCACAACTGAAGTCGTATGGAATGATATCGATGTCACAAATACGCAGACTTGTATATTGACAGTTGTAGTTGCAAAACAGATTTGTAGACTTGCATATTCAGAGTTGAAGTTGCAAAAAAGATTTGCAAACTTGTACATGTTTACAACTGAGTATGCGCACACACAGATTTTTGACGCGAATGTCACGCTGTATGTAAGTATTGATGTCATAAATACGCAGACTTGTATATTGACAGTTGGCGGGCGGGTGGGTGGACAGCAGGCCCATGTCATGTCTGAGGACCGCAAGTTCCTGGAAGGGGAATGTTGGGAGAGAAGGTCAGTTCATGTTTAGGCCAGCAGGTGGCGGTGACGCACAGCAGCGCTGGAGGCCCAGCAGCCGTAAAAGCGCACTGGAGGAACACAGAGAAGAAGAAGTGACATCGACAAGCGACATCGACAAACAGCAGATAAAGATGAGGTCATCTCTTCTCCTGGTCTATGAGCTGGCCTGATCCAGGTCCACATCAGACATGATCTCCTTATTGACAGGGAGGTAGAGGAGGTTTATTTGCGTCTCAACACACGGAATCATGGCAGTCTTCATGTGAGATCAGGAGGAAGCCATTATTCTACTCTGATTCCTGGTTGCAGCAATGCATTAGTGCATTAGTGCAGCAATGCATGTCTGGAGCGCAGAGGGTGAGTTATCATGCACATCTGTGTTCCTTATCAGATTAGATTAGATTAGATTCAACTTTATTGTCATCGCAGAGTATAAGTACCAGACAACGAAATGCAGTTTTGCATCCAAACAAAAGTGCAAATAGTGATATAAGAGCATGACTTAAATGTAATATACAGTGTGTGTGCAGAGGTAGTATTGTAAACATCAGTATAGTTAGAGGAATATACAGTTATGAGCTATGTACAGTTATGAGCTATATACAGTTATGAGCTATGTACAGTTATGAGCTATGTACAGTTATGAGCTATGTACAGTTATGAGCTATATACAGTTATGAGCTATATACAGTTATGAGCTATGTACAGTTATGAGCTATGTACAGTTATGAGCTATGTACAGTTATGAGCTATATACAGTTATGAGCTATGTACAGTTATGAGCTATATACAGTTATGATCTGTGTACAGTTATGAGCTATGTACAGTTATGAGCTATATACAGTTACGAGCTATATACAGTTATGAGCTATGTACAGTTATGAGCTATATACAGTTATGAGCTATTTACAGTTATGAGCTATGTACAGTTATGAGCTATATTCAGTGAGGTAGTTTATGTACAGTATCTAATGTGCAGAAGTATACAAGAAGCTATAGGAGACATGTGCAATATACAGTAGTACAAAGGTAGTAATCTAAACATCAGTAGTGCAAAGGTTATAGAGTGATCACATTAACCAGGGATGAGCAGCCATCAAAGTATTATCATTGTCATCATAGTATAGGCATTTTTCATTGAGGCATTTTTTGCCATACAGCATATATGAGTGTATCAATGTTTGTGGACATTTGTCCTCGTAAAGAAACAATAGCTTCAATATATTTTATTGTAGGCAACTTTGATCTGTGCACAGAAAAGTCAAGCCCCCAAAAGCAGTAGAAAGTATTCATATGGATCAGTGTTTCAATATACACATATAGCTTTCATTATGTAGTCACACTACAACTTACACCTTAACTGCTCCCCCTGAGACATCTTCTGCCCCTCAGCACTGCGTCTCCTGAAGACACCCGCTTTTCCCCTCTACTGTGTCCCTAAGAACTTCTATTGCCCCCTCTTGTACTGTCTAAACTAGGTTTAGAAGAAGGTGATAGAAGAAGGTTTTTCCTTCTATCAATGGCCCCCCGGGCCTGAGCTGGATTACTCTTCCTGCTACGACTAGTGGATTGATGATTCACTTGCTTAGTATTCAAATGTATTGATTGTAAGTCGCTTTGGAATAAGGCATCTGTCTGCTAAATGCCAAAAATGTCAATGTAAACTACAATGTATTGATCATTTGTGTGTCTAGCTGTCAGAGGAAGCTGGACAGGCACAGACGAGGAGGGGGAGGCGGCGGACGACCAGCTGAGGCCCGGCAGAGAGTGTCATGATCAACTTTCAGTGTCCATGGAGAGACAAGAAGGTCCCTCTTGTGACAGGCAGCACCCCGGACAACGCCTACGGGAGACACACACACCTCCAGGGCAGGAGCAGTCACTCGCCCCAGAGAGTTTCATTAGATTGCAAAACGAAAACATGTTACTAAGGCAACAGATGGTCCAACTGCAGGAACAACTGGAGCAGTCGAAAAGGACGTGTCACAGACTGAGGACGGGTGGCGAGAAATCGGCGGCGACAAAAGGACAGGTGAGGTACTGGAAGTAGTAATTGAATCCAGTGGGACACAAAGGGTTAAAATGTGTGTGATTGTGTTGAGTTATTGGGTTAGTTTCCCAGACAGTTTGCTGTCTCTAAAACAACACCCAGTATCTGGGGCTACTTCAGCTTGTCTGATAAAGCTTGTGAGGCCAAAATGTTATGTATTCAATCTGAGGTAAATAATGCATTTTTATAATAATAATAATAATAATAATAATAATAATAATATATGCCATTTAGCTGACACTTTTATCCAACGTGACTTACATTGCAGTGAGTGCATACATTTTTCAGTACATAATGGTCCCAGCGGGAATCAAACCCACAACTTAAGCGTTGTTAGCGCTATGCTCTACCAACTGAGCCATAGAGGAACAGAGAGTGTCACTCTAGGAATATGCTACTAATATGGTACGGGGGTGGGTGGCTGTGGCGCAGGAGGTAGAGCTGGCGTCTAATGATCGCAAGGTCGGTAGATCTGCGGTTCGAACCCCGGCTGGCCACATGACGAGGTGTCCTTGGGCAAGACACTGAACCCCAAATTGCTCCCAATGAGCGGGCCGGGGCTTTGCATGGTAGTCATTGGTGTGTGAATGTGTGTAAATGGGTGAATGAGAGGCCATTGTAAAGCGCTTTATAAGTGCAGTCCATTTACCATTTACTTCAGTTCGGTGCTTTGGAAGGAAAGATAAAGCGGCAAACATGTGCATATCCTTAAATGAATGAATGAATGAATTAATCTTTATTTCGAACATGATTTAAAAATAAAATAATAAATAACAAATAACTTATATGTCGAGTACAGTCCTATCAATTGTTCGAAAAGGAGTAGTTGTTCCTTCTGAACAACCAACATCTAGAAATGTCACATAAAGATAAATGGCATTGTTCGACCCCAACACCAAATCTTTTTCTCTCTTGGCTACTGGTTCATCGAATGTATATAAATGTATATATCCAAACACAGCTTCACAAATTACGGGTAGTGGCTTTGAGACTTAACGGGCCGGTTTCACAGAAGAGGCTTAAGCCTAATCCTCGACTAAAAAGCATCTTCGATGGAGATTTTACATTGAAAGTGTGACTTAGTCCTGGTCTGTGAAACCATCTCCATATCAACCTTGCATTCAGCTCGCTCGCCTATTCTTACTGTTCCGCGTCCTCCCATCTGTGTTCCAGGACATCGGACACCGGCCTGGTCTGCCGATCTCCTTCCCTGCTGAACCCAAACCGTCAGAGGTGCTCACTCCTGATTGGTCCCAGTTTGGATCCCAGGGTGCACTGCTGGACCCAAAGGTGACGCCAGTGAAGCTGGAAGACTGCAGTCAAACACTAAAGCTGAACGTCTTCACTGAAGAAGGGGAGGAAGAGGAGGAGGAGGAAGAGGAGGAGGAGGAAGAAGAAGAAGACATTGGGGATTTTGACGGTGAAGCCCAGAGTGTACCTCAGCATCCAGAGATGACATCACTGACGACATCACTGACGCCTCTGAGGAGGGTGACGGTGCTGTTGGAGGACTGCAGGTCGTTGCTGGGCAACAGAATCAACATCAAAGTTGAGGAGGAAGAGGAGCCCATTTGGGACCTTTCTGATCTCGGTATGATAACAGATCATATTAACGTCGAAGGGTTTAACGTTTGACTGTTTTGTTTTTCAAGGCAGTTCATTAGAGGAGAGTGAGAGAGGTGTGTGTCGTCCCAGTGCTGCCCGAGGTCGTTCTGACCCAGATCTAGCATTGATGCCATTAATATTAACACATTTGCATTGTTTCCCCACAGGATTTTGTGAGACTGAAAAACCCATTAAAAAATGTCTTCAACAGAGTGTGCTATCAGTGAGGTTGGGGGGGGGCGGGAGTTTGGTGCAAATCCAAAAGATTGCATCGCGGCGGGAAGTGAGTGGAAAACTAATTAGAGGGACACATTAGACTGGTGGGTGGCTAACTAACCGGATACACACTGGACTGAGAGGAACTGCACCCTCACTTTTCTTTTTATTTCTGTTCTTATCCACACAGGTGGACAGAGTCCCGTCTCGTCCGACCAAGGTGAGCCATTGCCTGCGCCAGCAAAGTCACGCCGGAGAGCGCCCGGATCCAAGAGGAATCACCACTGCCCTCTGTGTGACAAGAGATACACGAAACGATCCCACCTGAAAATCCACTTGAGAATCCACACCGGGGAGAAGCCCTTCCACTGCCCTCAGTGTGAGAAGAGATTCCCAACCGGGGCCCAACTCAAGCAACATCTCCACACGCACTCCGCGGTAAAGCCTTACCGCTGTTCCGACTGCGACGCAAGTTTCTCTTCTGAGAGTTACTTAAAGAGACACAAGGTCATCCACGACAAACGGACGCCTCTCCACTGCCCCGAGTGTGGGCGGAGTTTCTTGACCTCAGGAAGTTTAAAGAAACACAGGCGGTTGCATTCAGGAGAGAGGCCTTTCAAGTGCCTTCGGTGTCAAAAGAGGTACACCAGATCAGATCAGCTGAGAGAACACATGTTGGTTCACACGGAGGAGCGGCCGTACCAATGTCCTCATTGTGAGAAGCGGTATTTAACCTCCAGTCGTTTAAAATGTCATCAGAGGGTCGTACACGCCGTGGAAAGACCTTTCCTCTGTCCTGACTGTGGGAAGAGTTTCGCCATGCAGGGGATGCTTAACGCACACCAGCAAACTCACACTAAGGGGAAATCTCATCACTCCCTTCCTGGTGAGGAGAGTTCCGTAGGACAATCGCAACTGGAACGACATTCGCAGAAACACGCAGGAGAAGCGCCTGAAGGGTCTTACCATTGTTCAGTGGGTAGCAAGAACTTCCCCTCTGAGGAAGACCTCACGAGTCACGTTCAGGAACACGACAGTCAGAAGACGCACCAGTGCCTCGACTGTGACCAAGGGTTCTCCACGGCAGGAAGCCTGACGAAACATAGGCGGTTGCATTCGGGAGACAAGCCTTTCCAGTGTGACCAGTGTGTGAAGTGTTTCACCAGGTCAGATCAGCTGAAGGAACACGCGATGACTCACAACGAGGAGCGGCCGTACCAGTGTCCCGACTGCGAGAAGAGTTACGTGAGCTCCAAACGTTTAAAGTTTCACCAGAGGGTCGTACACGCTGTAGAAAGACCATACGTATGTACCGAGTGTGGGAAGAGTTTCGCTATGCAGGGGATGCTGAAAGCGCACCGGCAGATTCACAAGAGGGGGTCGGCTTTACCGGACAGACGTTACCAGTGCCCCGTCTGCACCCGAAGCTTCTCTGCCGAAGGAAGCTTAAAGAAACACAAACGTTTACATTCGGGAGAGAAGCCTTTCCACTGTTTTCAGTGCGAGAAGAGATTCACCAGGTCGGACGAGCTGAAGTGTCACATGAGAACTCATACGGGAGAGCGGCCGTACAAATGTCCCGATTGCGACAAGAGTTACACGTGTTCTGGACCTCTGAGGCAACACCAGATCGCGATCCATTCGGGAGAAAAGCCGTACCTCTGCGCTGACTGCGGAAAGAGGTTCTGTCTTCTCGGACGCCTCAACGACCACCAGCGGATGCACAGCGGAGAGAAACCTCACAAGTGCCCGGAGTGCGGAGAGTGTTTCCGGATTTTAAAAAGCTTGAAACGGCATCAGAGCAAACACACCGGAGAAAAACCTTTTGAGTGTCCCGACTGTGGGAAGTGCTTCAGTCGGATGGACAGTTTAAACGTGCACCGGGAAACTCACAGGCCTTCAGGAGAGTTGCCTTTCAACTGCCTTTTCTGCGGGCGGGGTTACAAGACTGAGAACGCACTCAAACGACACCTACAGGTTCACACAGGAGAGAAGCCGTATGGCTGCCCGGACTGCGGGAGATGTTTCAGACGGATAACTAGACTTAAAGCCCACCAGCTAACGCACACTGGCGAGGCTGCCTTCACCTGCTCGGACTGCGGGAAAGGCTTCAAATCGTTGTCAAATCTGAAGATGCACTATATAGTCCATTCTGGGGTGAAGCCGTTCCACTGCTCCGACTGTGGGTTGGACTTCACTCAGCTAGGGAGCTTACGCAGACACCAGTTTAAGAAACACAGTCAACAGGTCGAAGGTTAAGTCAGTTCATTGTCAGACCCGTCAACAGGGTCGATAGTTAGGATAAGTCAATATCAGACCAATGTGGCCTTTGTATTCCTTAAGTGGTTGAGATGGGTAACACTTTACATTAAGTTGCCCCTGTGTCTGTGTAGTAACATTGTAATAACAACAGGTTATTACATACCGTAGCATATCATTAGCTTCATAGCATGATTGCCTAAGTCATATTTTGGGCAAATTGACATATCTGCCTAACTCTACTCTCCAAACACTGCTGATTCACTGTGCATTATTGCCTATATCATCAGCCTATCAGAATGCTTGTTACATTCCAAAATCACTATCTGCCCAAGTCATCTCATTGACATAGGCATTTTTGACACTACACACTTAAAGATGGCTCGGCTGACCACAAGTGAAGCATGACAATTATGCTACGAGGCTAACGATATGGAGTTGAGTGGTTTGTGTTATTACACAAGTGGAATAAGGACCATCGAATTACATTTACATTTTTGCCATTTAGCAGACGCCTTTATCGAAAGGACTTACCACAAGTACATTTGTCTAAGTAAGTGAATCATCTATCCATCAGTCATCGCAAGAAAAGTAATCTGTGCTCGGGCCGAGGGCTATTGGCAGTCATAATGCTAGAAGAAGGACAAATAGTTCTCTACTGTGATGGAGAAGTCTTGGAAAGGGCAGGCTTTCCCAGGCAAGAAAAGTAGCTCAGACTTGTTAAGGTTGAGCTTGAGGTGGTGGGCTGACATCCAAGCAGAAATGTCTGCAAGACACGCAGAGACACGTGTTGCCATGTGTGACAAATGTAGCAATGTAGTACTATTTCAAGGTGATTAATTATGTTTTCATGGGAAAACTCCTAATCATTTACAAGCTATAAAATATCCTATGCAAAAAGTTAGAACAGTCCCAACTCCACTTGTCGAATAACATAAACCTTTCAACTCCATTACTAAACAATGAAATGTGCAAGGTAATAACATCTTAATACAATGTTGTAACCAGTGTAATTACAGAGTTACTACACAGGTTAATTCTATGAAAAAAAAGACTATAATATTCAGGAATCAGTATGGAATAAATGGGCTGCGGTCGTAAATTCGCTCTGAGAGTGCCGGGGGCGCACACTGGGTTCAACGTCATAAAGGGACCAAGTAATTTGATGAGGATTTCCAGAGCGAATTTACCAATGCAGCCTAAGTTTCCTTTGCTATAAGTGAGGCCTCAACACTCCTGACGTTAAGCTCTTATGTCTGGGTTCAGTTAAATCTACAGATGACATTTCAAACAGGAGCCATTGCTTTGCCTGGACAACAGTCCAAACAGTTATTTGATCTTTGGTCTCAAGTGAACACTGTTTGTTGCTGTACAAAGTGCAGTTTTGGATAATGTCAAGTTGTGCATGTGATAGTTTCATTAATTCAATCATAAACCATATAATGATTGGTTTATAGTGTACATAGCCTTTATTTATGTAAACCAGCTCCTTCCCTTCTTGTGTTTTTTTAAAGTGTTTTTTTTAAAGTTGTTTTTTCTTTCCTAACACCAGGGGAGCCACCCCTCCTAAATGTCGTTGTTTGGTACCTGTACTGTAGCAATGACAATAAAGACCATTCATTCATTCATTCATTCATAATGTCCAGCTTTTTAAATAAAATGCCTTATGTTTTGATGGAGTAGTGTCATGGGTGGACTGTATAGTGTGTATAGGCTTCTTCAGACATTGTTAATTGATAGTTTGTGTTATTTACCTGCCAATAAAGACTTACTCTATGAAAGTAATTGTTGTAGATATTTGCTTTCCTTTCTAATTGTATACTGTTATACCGTATTGCATAATACAGCCATCTCGACCCAGATAACTGACACATGGTGCTATATACTTATAAATCGAATTAGATTCTGCTACTTTCTAAAAATAAATTAACCTTCATGAGGCAGAATGCGTTTATTTGTGTAATACCACAACAGCCCGCTAGGTGGTGACATAGGCTACATTTTAATGTGGGTAACTTTCACCATTAGATTAGATTCAACTTTATTGCCATTGACAGTGTACAAGTAACAGACTACGAAATGTAGTTTAGCATCAAACCAGAAAGTGCAAATAGTGGCATTGTGAAAAAATTGTAGAGTTGAGTATAAATAATAAATAGCCTATAAAGTGTGTATACATGAGTATGATATGTACACTTATGAAAATGATATGTAGTACATATTATGCACCATTAGGAGATACATTTCAATATGATATGTACAATTATGACATGAGCTACAATGTGATATGTACAGTGCAGGGCTGTGCACAGACACTGAAAAATGGCCTGAGACCAAGCCAACTTTTCCCCCCTCTTCATTGATTAAAAGAGGTTTGGAGCCTTATTGTGTCTCACACAAAATCTTCTTTAAGAGAACTAGTCAAAATATACTCGAATACAATCAAAACCTGTGTAGTAGTGAATTATGCAAGCTGCTATTGAGCTGTAAACTACCTGTGTGATTCAATCTGAATGAAATCAGTCCATGGGATCCGCCCACGGTGCCCAGCATTAAGATGCATTATATTGTTGTTGAGTTTATCCCAAAATGCATAAAGGCCAATTTTATCTCCATCGATGCCTCACACAGAAAGGCTGCACTGCAGCTGTGTGTGATCCACTAGTCAATCAAACAGAAAAACATATTTCAGACAGAAGGAGAGCAAGGTTATGTATGGTATAAGAGGTCATGTAGACCTAATCCAGTGTTCCACAAGAGCATGCACAATAGAATATTCCATAGTCTTAGACATTGACACAAATCAGCATGATGCTGATATCACACTCTCTACTGTACAGTGTGTCCAGCTTAAGAAAAAACTAAAACAACAATGACAAGTATAAGAAATGATTGTACTTCACATGAATTGGCCGGCTCACTTTGACCTAAAAGGATACGGAGGCTTGTATTTAATGGCTCTGCCATATTTATTTACCACTTAAGAATGCCGAGAATCCATTTAAAATGCTGTCCAGTTTTTTACCTTTACTGAAATAGTGCCACTGTAGAATTACATTCAGAATTCACCACGTCTCATAATCCCACTCTCCTCTCCACCCACTCTCACACATTGTATGTTAGTTGTTTGTATTAAACCACAGTCAACAGCATTTGCCTCAGTATATCAGTCCTCATAGATTAAAGAATAGATTAAAAGTTCTAAAAGCTCTTTTTTCCCAGGCCTTTAGGCTGCTGGAGTTTCATAAAGTAGATCAACAAAACACTAATCAATATATCAATATTCACACAAACTTTTTCTGACAACATTAAGAAAAAAACACTTTAGCTACAACCTTTGTATGCAGTATCAAAACAGATTGACAATTAAAAGAATCATCTTAATCTTTTGACACAATTTAGTCTCTTTTTTTTCTTCTTCTCTTGTCTTTGAAACACTCATACAAGACAGGAGATGTGGAAAAGAAACAATATAGGAGGAAGGCGGGGGAAAACTCTCCCTCTGACTTTCCTCTGCTACACTCTTTGAAGAAGAAGAAGAAGAAGAAAAAAAAAGGTTCTTACGTTAACTAGAACCAAAAAGGGTTCTTCGGTTTGACCATGTGGGGAAACTCTTTGAAGATCCCCTTTGGCTTCCATGTAAGAACCCTTTGTGAAAAAGGATTCTCCCACGGGGACAGGCCGAAGCACCCTTTTGGGAACCTTTTTTCGAAGAGTGTATGTTTAAGAACTACAGAGTGGCAGAGGATATCCCAAGGTGCTTTGGGGGGGATTGCACAGCATATTAGTCTTTGAAAAGTCATAGACAGTAAACATGAACGAGAAAGACCACAACAACACCCCATGAACAATCTTAACAAGAGCACATAGTCAAGGCAAAGCTCGTTAGGAGAAGATTCATACTAATGTCAAGGCAAAAAACAGACCCACGTTAGTTAGAAAAGCAGCTTGGGGTTCTACAGGCTAACACACCTCCGGTCCGATCCGACTCAACCCAAACCCCACCCGGTTAAACAACATACAAATCTATAACCTCATGAGGTGAGTATCACTTATGATATATAGACAGGGATGAGATGGAGACCTCATACTGTGTTTCTCTCCTCTTTTATTTTGTTTTACTCAAGGAGGAGGGGGACGGCTCAGGGACGGCTCAGTTGGTCTCGTAGGAGGAGAGCAGTGCAGCGTCCACAGGCTCCATGCAGGAGGGGCAGGTGAATGACCTCATCAACCAGGCGTCGATGCAGTCCACGTGGTAGATGTGCAGACAGGGCAGGAACCGGATGGGGTCGCCGTAATCAATGTCCATCATGCAGATCACACACCTTGGGAGAGGGAGGGAGGGAGACGCAAAACCTTTGACATTTTTGCGTGTGATCAATAAAGTATGAATCTATCTATGTAGGCTAATCAAAAGTTGAGACCGAACTGCGTCATGAGAGGCATACCGCTATTTATGGGATAGAGACAGTGGAGAGAGACAGGAAAGTAAGGAGGAGAGAGCATGACAGCAGGGGCTCGGGCCAGATTCGGACCCATGACGACATGGGTGGGCATACAGTAGCAGTCAAAAGTTTGGACACACTTTCCCATGATTCAATTGAATGAGGAAGTGTGTCCAAACTTTTGACTGGTACTGTAACTGTACATGTGCACCATAGGCCATGATGCTAGACCACTGGACCACCTCCGACACATTTCAATGACGGGGGCGATGGATCAGCCTCTGCACTCTGAACTCACTCTTTGACTTACTTGAAGATACCCCTGGGGAGGTGGTGGATGAGGCGTTTGCGCTGGGCGATGCGGATCCGCTCCTCCTCTGTCAGCTGGGTGGCCAGGCGTGCCTGACTGGGCGTGGGGTGGTACACTGGCACCTGGACACGCTCCTGAGGGAAAAGAGGGGGGGGGGGGGGGGGGCATAAACCAAACCCAGACATTATTGATACCGTCAATGGAATTCACTGTGTGTTGTGCGTTTATTTTTCAGATTGTTCTCTCTCACAAGCAGCTGTAACACAAAAGTATGACAGTTCATTAGACAGTTCGTTGGACTTATACAGAGTCATAAGATAAGATCAATACAAAGACAAACTATCAATCTCTGAATTGGCATCGACTACTAGGTCGACAGACTAGTGACTTGAACGAGGAACTCCCAAATAAATATTTATTCATCTGTGTTCTTAATAGGCTAAATGTCATGTACAATGCATTTATGAGAACGACGGGATGTCAGACGTAATGCCAGGACTATTATCTCTGAATCCTTGGAATATATTGCATTGTTGCCCCTGCCTGAGCGCACCTGATATGGGGGTGGAGGAGGTTCTCCTGGTAGACTGGCTCCCTCTGGTGGTTCTCCTGGTAGACTGGCTCCCTCGGACTCGTTTAAAAGAGACACGTCGTCGGCTCCTTGCGAAGACAAACAGTTCCCCATTGAACCAGACCGAACACACCCCACAGCGACAAGGGTAGACTCAGTGTGTTCAGCATGCTATTCTGGTCATGGAGAGTTTTAGTTTGGAATTCTAACCCATTGTGACGCGGAGATATTCGGCCGTAAGTGACGGGTCCCCCCCCCCCCCCCCCGCGCGCTGCTGCGCGCACCACCACTTCCTGGTGGATGAAACTCCGGTTGACAGCGTAGGTGGTGGGCCGAACGCGTTTTTTGTGAAGTTTATCGATTTCCATCTATAGAGTACACAGTGTTTAACATATGATATTAAGTAATTCTACTAAGTCTAATAACATTTGTTGTAATCTCTATTTATGTCGGAGATTTTCACAAACTTTTTAATCGTCTGTCTGCTCAGGGACATCGCTGGTCGCTCTAGTTGATAAACCAATCAGAATTCGAGTACGGCTTCATTAGGACCCCGAAATGTAAACACTGGCTGTTAACCCTAGCAACTGACTGGATGTTAACCCTAGCAACCGCGGGGAAATAACGAGATGTGATGAATTATGGAGTGTTGTATGCATTTAACAAACCGAACGGACAATATTATAGCATTTTCAGATGCAAGTTGGACCACATTTGTACATTGTTCTCTACAGTGGGTGAATCTTCACACTGCAGAAAGCCAAATTGCAGAAAGGGCTGTAAAAAATATATAACCTAATAGTAGACAGTTACATTCCAGATGTGGCAGCTAATATGAATGAATGAATGAATGAATGAATGGTCTTTATTGTCATTAATATAGTACAGGTACCATACAACGAAATTTAGGAGGGGGGGCTCCCCTGGTGCTAGGAAAAAAAATACTAAAAACAAGAAGGGAAAAGAGCTGGTTTACATAAATAAAGGCTATATACACTATCCACTATACTATACTATACAAATAAAACACTGTGCTGTACTCTATGCTATGCTATAAATATCCTAACATTTCCTATCTCTGAACCTTATGTACCCGAGGGTTGTCATATTGCACATAGTATTATTGCACATTCATTTAAAGTGTCGCAGTTTGCAGGTTTGAAATGTTCACAGTTGTGTTTCAGTATTGCACTTGATTACAATCTAGTAGCTGCCATCAAATTGTCTAGATTGTCCAGGGCCTAGAACCTAGGTCTTTGCTGTGTTCAGGGCCTGAATGGCCCTAGGGTAGAAGCTGAGCTTCAGTCTATTTGTCCTTGCGGACATGGTCCTGAACCGCCTGCCCGAGGGCAGCCTGGTAAAGTGTTCGTACCCAGGGTGGGTTGGGTCTCTGGAGATCTTGGAGGCTTTCCTGAGGCAGCGTGTGTTGTACAGCTCTTCCAGAGAGGGGAGGGGGGCGCCGATGATCTTCTGGCCCGATCTCACGACTCTCTGTAGCGCTTTCCTCTCTGCGGCTTTGCAGCTGGAGAACCACTATAACCACAATATTGGCTACCATAGACAATGCTATATGCAGTATGCCAACATACGAAACATTGAAAGAGCCCGCAAGAGAAGGGAAAAATCAGTACAGGAGGCTGCAAGTGTGTTTTATAGCAATATAAGTTATTTATAAGAACAATATGATATAAACAAGCTAAGATTAATATGACATGATATGACATGAACATTATTAACAATATGATATAAACAAGCTAAGATATGACATAAACATTATTAACAATATGATATAAACAAGCTAAGATAGCTATGACATGAACAAGATATGAACAAGGCATCAATGGGTCAGGGTCAGCCCTGTCAGGTCAGGTCCAGAAGATGTGCAGTGCAGTCCAGGGCTGAGCATCTGGGGTTACCTGGGGAAACAGATTAGGAGAGTTGTAAATAAACTAGGCTATAACTTTGGAAGCATTACTATTACAATGCATAGAGTATCATATGTCTCTCTCTCTCTCTCTCCCTCCCCCCCCCCTCCCTCCCTTACAATGTAGTAGAAGCAGAAGGTCAAACTGAAAATGATACACCACCAAAGCCTAGACTTCTCCGCTCAAAGACTACCACTACGTTCAGCCTAAATAAAAAAACACATCTTCTTCCCGCCCAGTGCATAATATGCAGACGGGACAAATATTTCCGTTTTAGAGCTTGTATACTGCTCCTGCAAAAAAACAAAATGTGTGAAAGGGAGATGCACATGCAAATCTAACAACCTACCATGTACAGACATGTGTCTGTGTTTGCACTGCGAAAACACACTAGTGTTATAAATGTTCTCTAAACACTTGAATCTTTGTCTAGTCTCGTCAATTATAGGCAAGGCAAGTGAAGATACATTTAGTCTTGGGTTTTGTCTTACCAGCTCACCTCGTAAAAGTGAGACGATTGACAATATCAAAAACATGCTTGCACACACATATACTGTAACGTACTCACACACAAGTTAATGTTACTGGTCCCAATTTGGCACAATTATTACTGAAATGATTGAGAATAGACATAGTTGACATTGGTAACTTAGCTATTGTACCCTTTAAAGTTAGATAACTAGCTTGTTAATTCATTAGCTTCACAATCACGGGTGACGTTTGGTTGGATTTCTCACTAAAATAGCATATTAGAACATGTTTGTATTGACACAACATGACATGGACTTGTTCATTATGTGATATGAATTAGTATGACGTGCAAATCTTACCTGAAACATTACTTGACAGTAAAGTTATCCGAAACATATTCAACGTATTCTCGTCTTTCCAGATAATACGTTGTTTACTTCCTAGTTCCGTATTTCGAAGGAATGTCATTGGCAGACGTCAAGTCAGGTGACGCTTTAACGGGTTTTGATTGGTTAGCGGCATAGTAGCCCCAATCATTCTCCTTATTAACTTATGGATCGTAAGTTTACTTTTCATAAAACGTTGATCGAAAATCGTCTACCAACGGACGGAAACATGTTCCAAAAAAAACTATTTAGCTTATATGAAAAAATCAACTAGTCTGTAGTTGTAGATCGATCATTTCACAAACGAAAGCAGATAGACAGCTTCGGCCCACCGCCTAAGCGGGGGGAGAGACAAGTTCTTCCCGGGAATTCGCTCCTTGCTGTGTCGATCGTGATAGGAGTGTCGTATCGACACCATTCAAATGGTTTCAGATTCCCTGTCCTCTCCCCTATCCGGACACGTTTGAATTGTTATCCTAACCCACGGTAAACCACAGTTATTAACCCGCAAAGGGTGCCTCCGGGCACCGTGTTTGTCCGTGAATAACACCGGCTATGAAGGTGGTAGGGCGATGCATAATAGTGATCAAAACTAACTAACTATAAAATTATGCTTGTTGTAAAGAAAATGTCTATAATGCATTGAAATGACAGTAAACTAAGATAATAAGATGGTTATCATACATTTTCAAATCTTTATTAATAAGTAATTACAGAAAAAGTAAATGACATTTCTGTCATGACTTCCGCATTTACGAGAGAGTCGGAATGTGACGCTACCAAGCGGACCAATCACAATTCTTATAGATAACTTAACATTAAATATGTCTATCATAAATATAATTTAAACCCAACGAACAGCCATGGGGCTCCCTGTAACTAATCATTTATTTCTAAATAAACAGGATTGTACATCTCGTAAATGTGAATCGCGCTCCTTATAGGAAGGCTGTGCCTGACGCTTCCATAGGGCGCTCTACTCAAAGCGGCATATTAGCGATTTTTTTTTGTTATGCTTGTTGTAAATAAAAGTTCTATGATGCATTGAAATGACATTAAACTAAGATAATACGATGGTTATCATAATTTTACGGTTGCGTAGAAACTGACGCGTAGTTACATTTTTGGAGAGGTGCGCGTCAACCCTCTCCGTAGGCTACGCAAGGCTACGCGGGCCTACGCAAGCTACGCCGTAGCCTACGCCGTAGATTTTACGCAGGAGCGTAAACTGGGCTTAAGGCCATGAAGCAGGCTTGGCACCAGCGCTTATTCAGCCGCAAACAAGGGCCAACTGGAGGGTCCAAACTGCAGAGGAGAGGGCCAGAACCAGACCCAAGCCCACACACACATTTCAAACAGCGTGATAATCTGCCTAAACATTTGACTCCAAAAGTCATTTGATGTGGCCTGGTCGCCCTAGACTGCTTGTGCTCTTCAGCAACTTTCGTCGTAATATTTTGGGGTGTACACATATAACGAGATGTAAGTGTGTGTGCTTCCTTGGTCTGTCCACCTTCTGCCTGGACATTGTTAGGCAGGAGGTCAGCTGGCAACACACCTCCTCCTCCACCCTGCTGAGGTAGGCTTCAGAGTCCCCTTACTCTCAGACACACACACACACACACACACACACCGTTATTATCACTGTGATCTTTTTCTGTAAGAGCCATTACTTGTCTAGTAGAAAGCAGAGGGAGAAGCTAGAACCTGAGGTCATACAATACTGATGTTTACAATACTACCTCTGCACATACTGTATATTACATAGTTACCTATCACTACCTCTTGTTCTATATATATATATATATATATATATATATATATATATATCATGCCCTTATATCACTATTGTCACTCTGCGATGACAATAAAGTTGAATCTAATCTAATCTAATCATAGCATGATTAAGTCACACCTGATGTCAGGCTCTCTGTCTCCCTCTAGAGGAGCGTCACAGAACTGCACGACTGGAGGCACACTAACACCAGTGCCTCCAAGTCAACTAAAAAGAAGGTCCTCTGGAAGGTTAAGAGCTCTGTGTCCGTGGTGTGGCCCTGGTGTGCGTGTTTGCGTGTGTGTGTGTGTGGATGTGTGTGCATTTGTGTGTCTGCATGTGCATTTGTGTGTGTGTGTGTGTGTGTTGTGTCAACCCCTCGCTCCGCCTGGAGGCCGACAGCCTTCAGCACGGCGGACAGCAGCCACTCCAGATACCCCCCTCCTGCTCTACTACCCCTCCTGCTCTACTACCCCTCCTGCTCTACTACAGGAGGAGAGACAGATAGATTTGATCCTGGATAGTAAAAAAAAGATCAAAAATGAACATCCCTTTTTGAAGCACTGGGCCCTGGGTCCCGCTCCTCCTCTTCTGCCCTCCAGACGACCTGAGGTAGATGACATCATCATATTATATCATCATACCCATTTCCTTTTTCATATTTTATTAAGTACGCCCAGAGAGGCTGAACTGCTCCCTGGTCTCTGTGTTCTCTACTAGGGTGTGTGATTTACCCTGGCTGGTTCACAGTGTCTGTGTGTGTGTGTGTGTGTGTGTGTGTGTGTGTGTGTGTGCGTGTGTGTGCCGGTTCAAGTGGTTGCCACAGTGTGTGTGTGTGCGTGCATCCGTGTGCATGTGTGTGTGCATGTGTGTGTGTGTGTGTGTGTGTGTGCGTGCGTCCGTGTGCGTGTGTGTGTGTGTGTGTGTGTGTGTGTGTGTGTGCAAGAGGGTGAGAGCAAGGCAGAGAACAGAGATACAGCTGCTGGTTCGCACATATTTCCACTCCTCACCTACCGCTTGATGTGCTTCCGTGACTTAACAGATGTGTTGATGATACACCAAGTGGCAGTGTCAATAGGTGTGTGTGTGTGTGTGTGTGTGTGTGTGTGTGTGTGTGTGTTTGTGTGTGTGTGTGTGTGTGTGTGTGTGTGTGTGTGTGTGTGTGTGTGTGAGAATGTGTGGATGTAATATAAACAGGATATCTGTCAGTGTCCCTCCCTGTTCCAGCAACACAGCTGGTGTGTACAGATTCCCGCCCCATCCTCTCACTCAGCTACACTGATTCAACCACACTGTCCCGTCATAAAGGACTGGCAACCCTGCTTTGTACAATCAAGTACCCCCAATACCCCCAATCTGGCAACCCTGCTTTGCAGAATCAAGTACCCCCAATACCCCCAATCTGGCAACCCTGCTTTGCAGAATCAAGTACCCCTAATACCCCCAATCTGGCAACCCTGCTTTCAAGTAACCCCAATACCCCAATCTGGCAACCCTACTTTCAAGTAACCCCAATACCCCAATCTGGCAACCCTGCTTTTCAGAATCAAGTACCCCCAATACCCCCAATCTTTGGCAACAACCCTGCTTTCAAATCCCCTAAATACCCCAATCTCTGGCAACCCTGCTCCAGAATCAAGTACCCCAAAACCGGGTTAGGTAGGGTTACGGCAGGGTAACCCCAATCTCAAATTATAAAAGAATCCACTGTCCACTTCACAAAAACAAAAAAAGCTTCCCAGCATTATGTGTACTGAGCCTGGCAATTTAAACCGGTAGGAAATGAAACTATGTGGAAAAAAATCATCTTTGATGTGCTCCTTTGGCAGATATACAGCCAGTATCCTTTACAGATCAGGACATCTCAGAGAACTGAGGGGATTAATCCTGACCCGGATCACTTACTGTAGTAATAGAACTGCCGCTACCAGATCCTCCTGCTTTTATTACTGCCTCACTTGTCAAAATAGAAACGTTTTTTTTGAAACTCATAAAGGACTTCCTGAGAGAGGGGGATGACAACGAGGAGGAAGAATGCAGGTCTGTTGTGGGCTCTGGTCTTACTCCGCAGATAAACGAGGGAAGAAATCTAATGAAGAAAGAAGAAGAAAGAGATAAAAAAAGGAGAGGGAAAACATGGAGTGAGTGTTGTCCCAGGAGTGACGTGGAGAGGAGAAGAGGGTTCTCTTCCTCGCCCAGGACTGTGAAAGTCCAACGACAGCTCGGCAAAGAGACATTTGTTTGTCATAAATTAGATCGGCGTCTCTACTGATGGACAGCTGGGAGATGTTTTCCTTTTCCATTAATTCATAGGGCCGATCTCCAACTGACCGTCTGTCTTTTTGGCTTGAAGGCTGGAAAAAATTGTGTTGTCTGTCTCTCTCTACACTTTCACTTTCACTGCCCTCTCTCTGTCCCAGGGGCCAGACGCGTAGGCTGAGAGAGAGAAGCACAATACACTGTTTATTCACATTTGGCAAAATCATTAAATACACTTTTTTGGTAGTTTTTTGTTCAAAATCATCCACAGTAAGACAACCGGAAAAATTGTCCAACTTATGGAAATCCATGGAGGTAATACCTTATCCTGTAGAAAATAAATGGCACCACTTATGTTTGATTGCTGCCCAGAGAGCACGTCTTCAACATGGCTTCTTCTCCGACGACGCACTCCCCAAGATGACATCATCACAATCGCACTGGCCGCTGGGTAAAGAGCAGCCGTAAGCAAGCACGTACCCACAACACAATCTTGCACAGAGAGGACGTGGCTGTGTAAAATTAAATATCTTTATTTCAACCACATGTGTAGCCTAATCCAACATTCAAGGTAACAGATTAAACGGTGGGGGAGGAGCTGGAAAGAAGATCTTGAAAAAAACATTTTCAACAATCACTTTGATTGGCATTATACTGTAGAATTGCTGTTGTTGTTGTTGTTGTTGTTGTTGTTGTTGTTGTGGTTGATGACTTCATAAGTACTGAGTGACTCTGAGCCTTTGGGACTCTGTCAGGAATAACAGGCACAAAGGTCAGACTGGTCTTCAGACAGCCACTCTCCAAGGCACAGGGGAACACAAATAGCAGCTTCTCAACGCATTCTCTCTACCTAGCCCAATATCCACATCATTCTCTCTACCTCTTCCTATGTCATTTCCCAGACATCATTACACCAAGGACATGGAGGAACACTGTGGATTTGTCTTTGGTCGGCGTACACGCTTTATGGTGTTTGTGTCAAAGCACTCGCTTCTGGTATCCAGTTACTATACAGTGAGACTAGGCAGTCAGGAGCTGTGTCATGCCCTCATATTCCACCTAGTCTGTGTCAGTATCTCTGTCTGTCTGTCTGTCTGTCTCTGTCTGTCTCTGTCTGTCTGTGTCTGTCAGGGTCTAACTCTGTCCTCATACAGGTCTAACTGTCCTCCTACAGGGTCTGTCTCAGGGATGAGGGGGGGGGGGGGGAGGGGTGTGACGAACATGTACCACAGAGCGCCAAGGACGGAAAAAACCCTAATGGTGCTGCCCTCTCTGTGGGAGCCATTCTTTACCGTCCTGTGTAAACACTTCAAAGTGCCTCAATTAATGACGGCAATTGGCCCTTAAAAAAGAAAAGCCAAGTGTTCCGTTTACGATGCGTTTCGCTACGCTCTCACTTCTTGTTGCTCTTGGCAGACGTTCAAGACATTGTCACGGCTGCGAGGGGGGACTGACTGGGACTGGCGGGGTGGCGGGAAGGAGGGAAGGAGGGATGGAGGGATGAAGAGACCCCTTCCTCCCCCCACCCCCCCCTCGTTTCAGCTCCCAGACTATTCACAGACTCCAGGACTACCTACTTTCTAACACATCGTTTTTTTTTTCTCCGTTTAGGTTTTAGTGAAATGTGTTGAGTTATTCAATGCTCTCATAGTGTATGATGTTGATGACTGGTGCCATGGTAACGGCAGCTGGTGAAGGGGGGAAACAAGTCGACCAAATGTTCAGGCTTTTATTCAGAAAAAATGGACCGGAGCATTGAAGCTGATTTGTGGTGTCGGTGACATGAATTTATTTCAAATCATCTGTAAAAGAGCATTGATTCAAAACACATTGTTTTACTGAAAGGTTGTTGAACACTCGCTAGTCAAGCCAAAATATTGCAATCCAATGGATTCGGTGAGTTACATTTTTCAGAATAAAAGTCTAGAACATTTTGGTCGGTTGCCGACTTGTCCCCCCTTTCACCAGCTGCTATCACAATGTAGGAAGATATGGATATGGCCCTACTGTACTGCAGTACATTAGTGTACTGGAGCTTCCTGTCGTTTAGGAAAATTCCTAGTTGATCTCTTAAGGCCGGGCTTGGCCTGTGAAACATTCTCTGTTCATCTGCTGGGCAGCGTGAAACTATGTAAAGGCTTTAGGTGGGTCACAGCATACAACATTTTGGGAGCCACCGGATGGCTAAAGCTCAGGCACAGCTAAGGATGCAGTAGCTTCAAAAACGTTGGATTGCAGGGTAGAAAACAACACACACACGCACACACACACATAACAAGGACACAGGAAGGTGCACGTTAATACAATTCAATAAATTCCCACAAAATTTTTTAGGAATTTGAATTCATCTCGATAGAAAAACAACCAGAGGGAAAAAAAACAAAAAGCAGAGAGAGAGAGAGAGAGAGAGAGATGATGATGATCGCTCACACTTGGTTCATCCCCCCCCCCCCCCCCCCCCCCAGGCTACACATATGCACTTTAGGTTAACCTCAACCCTCGACTGTGGGTTCTGGGCTCTTTGGCAGGAAGACACTTTGCAGCAAAAAGGGTACGTGGGAAGTCGGCTGAAACCTCAAGGTCGGATTCTGGTGCATGGAGGACTACTCATAACCCATGCTTTGGAGTGATTTATAAAGATGGAGGCATAATAATAATAATAACAATAACAATATAAAAATCCTGCAGTAGTACAAATCTGTGTGAGAACGACACACATCTTCAAAATGCTGGGCTGTAGGTTAAAATATCTAGGGTTTTAAGTCTCTGCTTCTCAGTTCATATTACTATATCCTGTCTTCAAGCGGTTCATCAGGTCTCGCAGACATCAATCAGAGGGTCAGGAATGAATCAAGAGGAGAGAGACACAGTACTCTTAAGCTGCTGTCTCTTAGTGTTTTGTTTTTTGGGGTTCCCCCCCCCCCCCGTTCCAATGTTTCACGAATAAAAGAGTCATTCCACATCATTCTCTGGCCCCGTCGTTTTTTTCCGGAAGCAGTTGTCGGTTAAAAAAAAACTTCAGCCACGGGACAAAAAAAAAAACCTCTCTTCTCTCCTTCTCACATTCCCTCTCTACTTCCACTCCTCCCTCTCCTCCCTCGTGTTCCGGGGCGAGAGGCTAAGGGGCGATGCCCGCCCCCGCCCCACCGCCACCCCCCCCCCCCCCTCCACCCCCCCCTCCCCCCCCTCCCCTGGTCCAAATCACATCTGCTCATACAGCAGCATCCCGCTGAAGATGGTGAGGGGTTCCACAGAGTGGGCCAGCTTGCCCATCACCAGGTCCACGCAGACCGTGTCCCCAGCCTGGAGGGGCAGGATGATGTTGAACATGGCCAGCGACCCCGGGGTGATCTTGGCCTCCGCCACGGGCTTGTTCTCCAGACCCTCGGGCTGGTAGCCCCCAGAGTCCTGCCGGGCCATGCCATAGTTGGACTTGGACAGCACCGCCTCGATCTTCTCGTTCCTGTGGCCCGTCAGGACCGCGCTGAAGAAGTAGTGGCCGTCGATGGGCGCGGTGAACACGCCTGGGGAGGAGACGTGGAGACAAGGAGGGGCAAGAAGATGAGTCTTTTAGTCGTGTCCGTGTCACACGACCTCGATCTGTGGTGTCATTATTAGTCTTTTAGTCATATCACACAACCTCGATCTGTGGTGTCAGTCCATATTAGATAAGATTCAACTTTATTCGATTCAACTTTATTGAAAGTACTGGGACAACGAACGAAACGTAGTTTGGCATCTAATCGGATGCCCGTGCAAACACTGTCATAGTGCAAAATACATGATATGTATATGACAGTGCATGCTATTACAGTATCAGGTATTACAGTGAGTATCGTAAGACTGTACTGAGTGAATAGACATGAAACTAGTAATAGGCAAATAATGACTCAATGATCTGGTCAGATTTCCGATGTCACGTTGTGCACGCCCCCACGCCACTATCTTGCTGATGATGTTAGCCCCTAATAAGTACTTTTTCAGCATAAAAGCCTTTTGTATGAATTACCTGTGTGTGTGTGTGTGTGTGTGTGTGTGTGTGTGTGTGTGTGTGTGTGTGTGTATGACTTACCTGTCCGTGGGTCATAGAACTCTCCCTCGTTGACGAAGACCTTGTCGAAGACGATGGTGCCGGCGCTGTGCATGGGGTAGGTGAGCGCCGCGGAGAAGGACAGCTTGGGCACGTTGGCATCAGCTCCTGGCACACCTGGGGACAGAATCTGGTTATTTATTTGATCTTTTTTTTTTCTTCTTTATTATTACAACGTCTTCCAAGTTATAGACAACACAACAGGTTGTCGGAAAAAAGATTTGGATTGTCAGCTATCGCCAAATCCCTATCCCTATCCCCCCACCCCTCTCTCCACTAACCAACAGAATAATACAGACATGTACGACTACCATGACTTTATCACTTTATTACCTTATCATTACTTTATTATTACTTACTCTACTTATTTAATTAATAATAATTAAATAATAATTTTGCCATTTAGCAGACGCTTTTATCCAAAGCGACTTACAATTACGAATTACAGGGACATTCCCTGGAGTAACTGAGGGCTAAGTGCCTTACCCAAGGGCACACTAGTAGTGGTGTGGCTTCAGGCGGGATTTTAACTCACAACCTTCCGATCACAAGTCCAACTCACTATCCACTAGACCACCACTAACTTTTTACTAACATTTTACTGTACTCTATTATTGTGATTGTGTATCTTGCTGCAATGCCAATTTTGAAGAAGCTAAACCAAAGATGTTTACTCTTGTGTACTTGTGCATTGGATGTAATAAAATAAATTCTGATTCTGATTCTGATTCTGATGTAACACAGACAGGTATAGCAGGTAACAGCCATCCTTATTTAGCCAGAAATTTAGCCCGGTTATTAACATCTCTGAGAATACACAGACGGATTGCAGAGGGAACAATGATTGTTATGCAACCATACTTCAAATATTCATTACTCTGGCTTGAGGAAATCCATTTCACGGTTCATTACTGTCCAAACGGGCAGCGTAATCAATGTGCAAACATGGTAGGGATCGAAATGTTTGCTCAAGGACGTTGGAATGTTATTCTGACATGAACTAAACCAGATCAGACGTACGGACAGAAAAACTGTTGCAATTTTAGCCACGAGCCACGTATACTGCGTGTCCTCACAACCAACTTCAAATGTTGGCTAGAATTGTGGGTCATGTGCGCAGCGAAACTCGACGCAGTTCGAATTAGTCTACAACGTGAAGCGAAGACACATTGCATACACACACACGAAGCAGCCTGTGAGACTGACGGTCTAATGAAATGACCCAGAGCTGCTACCTGGTATAGTAGACGCTTCAACACATTTGCTGCTGTACACTCAGATTCAAATGTCATAATGAAACAGAAACGTACCGTGTTCACCTCTGGGGCCTGCAATGACAAAGAGAGGAGATGAGTGAGTTGAGAGGTTCATTTATATTTTAAACATATTTTAGCAGACACTGTTATCCAAAGAAAATGACTCACAATTACAGATTACAGGGATCACAGTCTCCCTGGAGTAATTTAGGGCTAAGTGCCTCATACTCAAGGGCACAATAGTGGTGGTGTTCCCAGGTGGGATTTGAACTCATGACCTTCTGATCACCAGGACAAACTCACTATTCACTACTAGACCACCATTTCACTGATACACACATTTCATGTGAAGCGTAAATAGTTCTGAGGGTTTTTAACAGTCCTCATTACCTGGGGGTCCTCTGGGTCCGTTCTCGCCCTGCCTGCCCGGGAGTCCCACCATGCCCGAGGGGCCCCTCAGCCCAGACAACCCAGACAACCCAGGTACCCCTCTCTCTCCCTGGGGACCTGGGGGACCTGGTAGGCCTGGGGTGGGACAGAATTCATAACATTAAAACTTATATATAAATATATATTTTTGTTGTTGTTGTTGTTGTTCTACAAACTCAAAGACACTTAACAATGACACAGAAGTGCAGTGGACAGACGTGTGAAGCTCGACTGAGACAACCTGTAGAACGTGGTTACCAAGACAACAGAACAAAGCAGGGAAACACACACACTGTAGGTTAGGACATAACCCCACGTGGACACGCCACAGACAGGCTTAACCGTCATGTGACAGGGTCTGGAGAAAGGCGGAACAAGTCGGCAACCGAACAAATGTTCAGACTTTTATTCTGAAATCCTTTGTTGAAAATCAATGACACACTCCCTTGTCAAGCCAACATAATTGCAATGCAATGGATTCGGTGGGTAATCCCCACTACTATCTAGTTAGTGTAGAGTAGTGGGGATTATTCACTGAATCCATTGCATAAAAGTCTGAACAATTTGATAGGTTTCTGACTTTGTCCCCACTTTCACCAGCTGCCGTCATATATAGGTGAGCATTCTACAATATCTGCAAAATGCACATAAGAGACAAGACGATGTATGAATAATCTGGAAGGTAGAAAGCTACTGGTTCTGAACTGACATTTTCAAGCACGGTATTGAGACTGAGTTGTGTACGGCTGCATGGCACATGAAGACACACAGTAACAGCCGCCCCACTGCTAAACAAGTGTGAGACTCGCACATTACACAAATAGACACTGTTAGTTATAATTATTGGATTATATACATGCTTTTGTTATAATCTGTCTATTTCTTTGGTCGTGTTAGACGGGTCTTGTCGTTTGTTGACGCTAGCACTGTTCTGCATGTTGGCACTTGGTTGAAAATGTGTTGACTTGACACTTGATATATACACCGGTGTTCATTTGCTGTATCCCACAGACTCTGGACAGCACATGGTTAGACCAGCGTTTAGGCTACACAGTGTTTTAGTACATTTATACCAAAAACAGAGCTATTCAAACCTCTGAACCACCTCACAGAGTCTATAAAGCAAAAATAGAGATGAGACAGAGAATAAACTTCATATCATGTAATGCCAAATCATTCAGCATTGACACAATATACCGTGGCATAAGTCAACAAATGACATCTAAAAGAACAATCTATCTATCTATGGGTCATTAGGCTCGAGAATCATCTGTTCTCAAGGCTACAATATTTGCAAAATGCACATAAGAGATAAGAGATCAATAATCTGGAAGGTAGAAAGCTACTGGTTCTGAATTGAAGTTTCAAGCACGGTATTGAGACTGAGTTGTGTACGGCTGCATGGCACACTGTCGCTACTACAAACACAAAAACATGTTTTTTTTCTCACAGTTAACACTCTTAGAGTAGAGGATCTCTCAAAGGAATGAGACCACGGTCAGACCCACTCACCGGTCAAGTCTTGCTCCGAGAGGTTCTGGAACTCCTTGAGCATGTGGTTGACGGAGGAGTTGAGGCTTTTGATCTTGCCGTGTATCCCGTCCAGCTGTGTGTTCTGGATCGTGTCGATGACCCCTCCGTGAGCCGTGACGGTGGCGTTGAGCCCGTTGACGCATGTCCAGAGCCCCGACACGTGTTTATTCAGGCCCTCTTTGATCCTCTGGAGAGAGTCGGACACTCCATCCAGCCTGCTACACACACCCTCCATCTTGGACAGCCTCTTCTCTAGCCCGTCGCCTGAGCGCTTGCAGTCGCCCATCTCCACCACCAGGGTGCTCTCGAACCGCCTCACGTCCCGGTCGACCCCTTCCAGACGGTCGCGGCTCTCCTCGATGTGCTCCGTCACCTCCTGCTGGATCTTGTCCAGCTCGGAGATGATCTTGTCCTTGGTGTTGCCCAGGTCGGTGATGACACTGCCGTGCTTCTGCACCGTGTGCTCCAGCCCCTTGAGGGTGTCGTTGATGGAGCTGAACGTCAGGATGACCTCCGACAGCTCTCCCTGGAGGCTCTTGAGGTGGCCGTTGTTGGACGTGCCTCCGATCACGCTGTGGCCGTCCAGGGGCTTTTGCGGGTCGTCCAGGCGTCCTCCCGCACCGCCACCGACCCCCCCTGCGTTGCCCCCTGTGGGCGTGTCCAAACGGATCTTACACTGCCCGGTGCACTTCTCCACCTCATCCCTGAGCGTCCCCACCTCCCCCTGGAGGTCGGAGCACACCCGCGAGCAGGAGGTCTGGTCCGAGTCCACCCTGTTACGGATGGTGTTGATGTCCGTCTGCCAGCGGTCCAGTGCGCGCTGCGTGTGGTTCTTCATCTTGCGGAGTTCGTCCTCCACCCTCCCACAGGCGTCGCAGTCGCTCCCCAGCATCTGTATCTCTGTGACGATGCGGTTGAAGTGCTCGCCGTTGTCTCCCGTCAGGGCTTTGATCTTGCGAATGTCGTGACCGAGGTCGACCACTTTGTCCATGAGGGAGTCGCCCGACACGGAGAGGTCCTTCAGCCGCGTGTCAAACCGGCGGATCTCGTCCTCGTTGGCCACCACCTTCCACTGCAAGGACTTCACCGTGTCGTCGTCAGAACCTCCTTCCGTTCCTCCAAATCCACCGTCTCCCCCGTCTCCTCGTCCTCCCGTTCCCCATGTTCCTCCTCTTCCTCCTCCTGTCCCTCCTGTCCCTCCTCCTGTCCCTCCTGTCCCTCCTCCTGTTCCTCCCGTTCCTCCTCTTCCTCCTCCTCCTGTTCCTCCAACTCCCCCTCCTCCTACCCTTCCTTCACCTCCACCTCCTATTTCTCCACAGCCACACTCGTCCATCCTCTTGTCCATGAGGGAGGTGGAGTCCTGCAGGCCGGTTAGCCGCTTGTCGTGATCGGACACCCTGTCTTTAAGCTTGCCCAGGTCCACCTCGTCCTCCGAGATCCGGAAGCCCTGGTCGTCGAGCTCGGTCTTCAGGTCGGTCAGCTCCGTGTTGAAGTAGTCCTTCACATCGTTCTCTATGTTCGCACAGTTCTCCTCCGTCCGCTGTATCGTCCTGTTGATACGCCTCTCCAGGTCCCTCAGGCGTCCGTCCAGCCTGTCCTCTGTTACTCTGTTGCCTCCGCCACTACCGCCACTACCGCCAAATCCACCTCCTCCAAAACCACCACCACCACCACCACCACCACTATTGCTACCGCCGTCTCCACCTCCACCTCCACCCAGCTCCTTATCCAGGCGGTTCTGGATGACGTCGTAATTCTCCGCCGCGGAGCTGATCTTCCTCTCCGCGTCGGTCACCCTGGCCTTGAGGTCGTCGACGGCGTCACAGCAGCCACGGGCGCCGCCTTGCGTCACCTCCCTCCTCAGGCTGTCCAGGCTCAGTCTGTACCGTGCGTCCATGGCGTTGAGCTGCTTCTCCAGGGACCTGATCCGCTCCCGGTCCGCCTGCTGCTGCCTCCTCAGGTCCTCCACCCCAGACTGGCAGGACGAGCAGGACAGGGACACCCGCCTCTCCAGCTCCCTCAGGATCTCCTCCTTCAGTGTGTTCAGCTGTCCGCCGCTGATCCCACCGCCTCCTCCTCCTCCTCCGGGCGAGCCGCCGCCTTCCAGGTCATTGCCCTCGCCCCCGCCGCCCTTCCCGTTGACCAGGTGGTTGTTGATGCTGACCAGCGTCTTGTCGTGGGCCCGGGTGCGGTTGTCCAGCTGGTCCAGCTTGGTCTGGATGCTGTGGATCGTCTCCTTCATCTCCGGCTGGGCCGCGTCCGCCGGGGCCTTGCCGCCTCCGCCACCGCTGAAGCCCGGTTTGCGCATCTCCTCCTGGAAGCGCTCGTTCATGCCCCGCAGGGTGGACTGCAGGTCGTGGAGGTCTTTGGTCAGGCTCTGGATCTTGTCCTCCAGCTGTCTCATCTTGCCGTCGTCGCTTCGACCTGGAACACAAGACAGGGTTGAGGATCACGTGACACAATTATGTCTTCATACAGTTACTGTATTTTAAATAGTTTTTATTTGTGATGCTTTTAATTCAAAGCGATTTACAATTTACGAATTACAGGGACATTCCCCCTGGAGTAACTGAGGGCTGAGTGCCTTACTCAAGGGCACACTAGTAGTGGTGGTGGTGTTTCAGGCGGGATTGGAACTGGTGTTTCAGGCGGGATTTGAACACTATACACTACCCCATCTTCAATTCCACTCGGTTAAAAACTAAAACAGTGTAACTACACTGCTGTGCAGTTACACACCCTAATACGGAGTAATTACAGAAATGTAATTATATAAGCAAATAACATTACATGGCTGTCCTTTTAAATGTATCATAAATATATTTTGTGTCAACATTTTCTATAGATTTTTTTTTAAATGATGGATATTGCGTTTTTCAACAAAACTCTTCACATGCATTGGAACAACTTAATGTCAAGTGAGAGCTATTTATAGTTATTTCCCACAAATACGAAGTTCAACTGGTGTCCCTCTTGGTTGTCGTCTTGGGATGAGGAGGAATGAGAGGAGGAATTTAAAAGAGAAGAGAGATTATGTGACGACAGTATGTAAATACATTTCAACGTTGTTGAAAATCAATGACACACTCGCTAGTCAACCCAAAATATTGCAATGCAATGTTTTGTGAGCCTGCTAACAATGTAAAGTAGTGATATAGTTAACCAGATTGCAGTGGGGATTACTCACCGAATCATTGCGTTGCAGTATTTTGGCTTGACTAGCGAGTGTGTCATTGAACAACGTTGACATTTATTTACATTTTTCAGAATAAAAGTCAGTAAATAAAAATGTTTGTCGGCCGCTGACTTGTTCCCCATTTCACCAGCTGCCGTATGGGAAGAGATAGAGAAGGACGAGAGAGAGAGAGAGAGAGAGAGAGAGAGAGAGAGAGAGAGACAGGGCTCTACGCTAACCTTTTTCACTAGGAGCACATGTGCTCCTAAATGAAAAATGTTAGGGGCACACAAAGAAATTTAGGAGCACAGTGAAAAATGTAATTATAACACATTTTTATTAGTGATTTTGCAATTTTTGCACCAAAATCACACATTGGCCCATGCCTACAGCCCTACTAGACGCAGAGTTGATGGCATTGTATTATGGTAACTAGCTGTGTCAAGTTCTCCTGGTTAGCAGCATGTTCATTCATTCATCCATGTCATGCCTGTCAGCTAGCAGCTAGCAGCCCAGCCAGGCTTTAGGGCTAGGTCTGTCAGCTAGCAGCCCAGCCAGGCCATGCAGAGGTCTGTCTCCATGCTGCCCACCTCCCTGCTGCTGGGTCAGGCTACATCAGTCACACACGGTGGCCAGACAACTCCACATCTAGGGGTATTAAACTACCCCACATCCAGATGACCAGTCCCCAGCCCCATGCTGCCCGGGGTGGTGACATGTGGAGGTGGCCAGCCCAGCACGGTGCCTCTGCGGCGGCTAGCTGTTAGCACACCACCATCCCCGGGGGTCCCACCTCTCTGCCACACTCAAGTACAACATGTTGCATTTTCATGCCATTAGGCAACTTGCTTCCTAGGGTTTCCTAGGATTAGAGATGCATTTGGACTTCTGGAGTACCTCCACTACTTTCAATGGGTTCTGAAGGTCTGAGAGCTTTCTACTTTCTACCCTGGGTAGTTAACCCTGGTTGTAACCTTGGGTTCAAATCTGGAGTGTGTGGGACCAAATCTGTAGATGTGGTGAGCTAATGAAGCTAATGAAGCTTGAGATGAGAAAAGGGCGCTTGTCTCTTTAAGGCCCAAAAGGGAGTTAGCGATTAGCGATGTTAGCTTAGCGCCAGTTTAACAGAAGTAACTTCACTTTTAACATGACTTCCCGTGGTCGTAGCGGGCTGGCTGACGGCTTAAAATGTGGCCACACGGTTCGCGCAGATTTATTTTTAGAATTAAAAAAAATAAATAAATAAATAAATAAAATATCTGTACTCGCACGTGTGCTCGTGAATTTATTTCTCTAGTCGCACAGATGTATTTTTAGTCGCAAATGCGAGTGAAATGGTCGCACTGTAGAGCCCTGAAGAGAAGGATGAGAGAGAGAGAGAGAGAGAGAGAGAATAATGGAAGGAAGGAGAGCTACAGTACTGTAGGTGGAGAGAAGGGACCCTAAGAGGAGGTGTCCACCCACCGTCTCCTCCGCTCTGCCCGTGACCCCCCCCTCCCGCCCCCGTCTGGCCCGGGCGGGAGGGTTTAGGCCGGGGTCTGGCCGTGGCGATCTGGGTGGTGAACCCTCCGTTCGGACCGCTGTCGTTGCAGTCGTCCCCGCTGTAACCGTGGCAACACTTCCACTCCATCTCGGTCACCATCTTGTAGGCCACCTTGTACCTGGGCCTCATGTAGGTGCGATACCTGAGGAGGAACAGTGACGACAACGTGAGGCAGAATACAAGTCGTGACGTTAGAATTATAAGGTTCTATCTCAATTTTTGTCAAAATTGAGTTTTTTACATAATCTGATCCATTAGGTGTTTATTAATGCCTGTGTGGTGTTATTTTTTTAAATGTTGACATTTTTTTGTTATTAATTCATAAAATACAATGGTTCCATCTCACAAAACATAATGAAATGCAAAAACGTTGACGCTCAATATCTCTGAACTACCCTAAACGGAGATAGAACCTTATAATTCTAAGCTCACGAAGTGTAGTACGCTTTATTAGGTTACAGGTGGTCATTATTTCTAGTGTTTTAATCTGTATTTTGGAGTTTTCACCACACCACCCAAGTCTCTTGGGCATGGACTTGTATTTTATTAGTTCACACATCTTGATATGAAACCTGTTTTTGCTGAACCCTCTGTCAAGATTCACTGGTCTAGCTGCCATTTTGCTTGACTGACCTCTTCAAAACTTGACTCCTAGCCAGGGAGTGTTCCGAAAATGTTTCTGTCTCTGAACCCAAAGTCATTACATGCCAAAGTAATGAGCATTTTATGGCTAATTAGGTTTGTATGTAATTTGAGGATCTCTAGTCATTCCTGAACACAGAATCTAAACAGAGGGGACGGGGTTTCCACCCCTAACTAGGCAGTTTGTGGTAACTGAAACCCCCCAGTACTCATTGAATATCAACGTTGACGAAATCATTTCCAGGGAGACTATTCAGACCTCAACATGGTTGCAATTAATTCACCAGCTCCTTTTTCTTAGGAAGTATGTAACACCAGGGTTTAGGAAATGGGCTGCCTGTCACTCTTCTGTGTCTTGTGAAAGACTTAGGCATGGTTGGCATTTTACAGCAGTCTCGTTTTACCAAATAATGTATTCTGAAAACCAAAACCCTCAGAAATGTTGGAACGGAGCGCTCTGCAGTGCACTTGATTGCGGACATAAGAATATAGTGACGCAAAATGCACGGCCACAGAATATTTACACTGGACTGGGATAAACGCCAGCTGCCCCTGAAGTCTGCCCCCCCCCTCATCACTACAACCCCCTTTGGTTTTTTATAAATCAGATCAGCTGACACACTTCACACACAAGGCCCTCAACGCTAAACTGACCAGCTCTCACTGTCGGATGAACACGTAGACATCCAAATTTAGCTTGGACCACGTTCAAAAGAAACACGTTTTTTTTTCTTCTTCTTCTTTTCGCTTTTTCAACTGAGAAGGAAATAAAAGTTTCGCAATTAATCCCCCCCCCGCGCGTGAACAGGCATATACTGTCTTTTTTCCCTTAAGTATGAACTGTATAATTCACTCCCAGAGACAGGCATCTGCTGGCCAGCTGTGAGGAAGAGAGTCTCTTGCAGTGAAAGGCCTTCAACTAAACTAGAACTTAATGTGTGCGGAGACACAGCCTTCAGCTGATGAATGTGTTAGCGAGACTTTCATCTCTTGTTCATCTTCGACGGTCGACCGGCTGAACTCATTAACTCACTAACTGCCAAAGCGTTCTGGAACACTCACCACCTAGAGTGTCAGAACTGTTCTACCTAGCAACAGTACTTTGATTGGCTACAAAATGAAGCGTCATCATTTATGTGTTTTCGGGGGAATAAAGTCACCCTTGGCACTAAATGACTTAGTGTGTGCTACTATGGAGAATGGTAAGTGAAAGCATGTGTACACTACAATATACTGTTAAAAAAACATCCACATTATTACTAGATATAGTATTGATTCTAATTCCACTATATTCCGCTCAGCCATACTGTAGCACAACTGATAACGGCCAAAGGAAATATGCAGTCAAAATATCAGCGTTACATATACTGTAGTTGAATCCCCCCATTGTCAGCGTCTTATTAACTTAACCATATGCTACGGAAAAGAAATAGCGTGATGCAAAGTATGGGGTTTCAGATTGCTACAGGTTTCCCAGGAATATTGGTTACATATTGCAAGTTGTTGCATGGGCACTCCACTGAGACTGCGCTCCTTGCTGTCACGGAAGCCCTCCACTCTGCTCAAGCTTCCTCCCTCTCCTCTGTTCTCATTCTCCTTGACCTGTCTGCTGCCTTCGACACAGTCAATCACCAGATCCTTCTCTCCATCCTCTCAGAACTGGGCATCTCTGGCACTGCACACTCCTGGTTTTCTTCCTACCTGGCGGGCCGCTCCTACCAGAAGACCTGGAGAGAATCGCTGTCTTCTCCACGAACCCTCTCCACCCTCTCTTCTGTCCTAGGGCCCCTACTTTTCTCTCTCTACACCAAGTCTCTTGGCTCGGTAATCTCTTCACATGGGCTCTCCTACCATAGCTACGCAGACGACACTCAACTCTTCCTGTCCTTCCCCCCGTCTGATGTACACGTGGCAACCCGTATCTCTGCATGTCTCGCTGACATTTCAACATGGATGGCTGACCACCATCTCAAGCTCAATCTTAACAAGACCTCTGCACAGCAGTCGTGCTGCCCGATCACGTCTCTTCACAACTCTGGCTCCCCGCTGGTGGAATGAGCTCCCCACGGCTGTCAGAACGGCAGAGTCACTACCCATCTTCCGTCGTAGACTGAAGACCCACCTCTTCAGGTTACACCTTAACTGCTCCTCCTGAGACATCTTCTGCCCCTCAGCACTACGTCTCCTAAAGACGTCCGCTTTCCCCTCTACTGTGTCCCTAAGAACTTCTATCACCCCCTTTGTACTGTTTCTCTGTTCCTCCAGTATAAAAAAGAAAAAAGGTTTTAGAAGAAGGTGGTAGAAGAAGGTTTCTCCTTCCATCAATGGTCCCGGGCCCGAGCTAGATTACTCTTCCTGCCACGAATGGTGGACTGATGATTCACATGCTTAGCATTGAAATGTATTGATTGTAAGTCGCTTTGGAATAAGGCGTCTGCTAAATGCCAAAAATGTAAATGTAAATGTAAAGAGAAACAGAAGGAGAGAGAGACAGAAGAGGAGAGAGAAACAGAAGGAGAGAGAGACAGAAGAGGAGAGAGAAACAGAAGAGGAGAGAGAAACAGAGACGAAAGGAGAGAAAACGTTAGTTTCTCTCTCCCATCGATGGAGGAGTTGGAAGCGGGGGAGCGGTGGTATTTCAGCAGGCGTTCAGGCCCCATTCCTGTGGTGCGCTGGTTGTGATAATTGGAAAGGAGTTTTCTCCCTCATTCCTGACGTACTGTAGCCTTGCATCCCCCCTGTGTGTGTGTGAGTGTGCGTGTGTGTGTGCATGTGTGTGAGTGTGCGTGTGCATGTGTGGGTGCGTGTGTGAGTGCGTGTGCGTGTGTGGGTGCGTGTGCGTGTGTGGGTGCGTGTGTGGGTGTGGGTGTGTGTGTACATTTAAGGTTTCCCAGCTGGTAGTGTGTGAGTGTGTGTGTGTGTGTGTGTGTGTGGCAGGCATCAGGGGCATTAGATATAAAACATCGTCCTTACACCAACCCCTCAGCCCTGGCATCCATGTACAACTACCCCTCTGCCCTCTTCTCTGTGGACACTGATACTATACTATATATATACTATACTGTGGTTCAGTCTGATGGAAGGACACACCTGCAACCACTGACCCAACTCACTATGTGACAGCTGCTAGTGAAAAGTGCAACCAGTAGGCAATGTCATTTTTCAGTTTTTTTACATGTGCTTACAGATTGTAATCTTTCAAATGATGTGTCATACATTGAAATCGTAAACAAATTGAAGATGACATCACAATCCTGAGAAAAAGCTGTTTTAAGATTTGCTTTTTTTTCACCCCTTCACACAGCCAGGTAATGGGCGGTAACAACAGCTGGTTAACCCCACCCCCAACCACTCCCCCTCGAGAATGACAGTTGTCAGCTATATGTCAGTGTTAGTCACTGGGTCAGATAGCTATATAGCTAACATTATCACCTAGCAAGGTATTACCCAGCTAATTAGCCAGCTTATTATTATGGAGGCTTTATGGTTGTTGTAACTGTTCTTCTTTTAATGTGACAGCAGCTGGTGAAACTGGGAACAAGTCGTTCTGTGTTGTTTATGTGATTCTGTCTGTTTGTGTTGCAGAAGAGGAAACCTGCTGCAAACCAGTTTGAACTAGAGTCTGGCCGGTCTAACTGTAACACACTTCAACATCTGTAACATCTGTTTTCCTGTATCATCATCAGAAAGATAGAAAGTGTGTATGTGTATGTGTGTGTGTGTGTGTGTTAGAGGAGGGTACTCACGCCACCACGCGGGAGCACTGCGTGTTGCCCCAGGAGCAGGGCTGGTAGTCGGGCTTGACATACGTCTCCACGCCGTCCTCCACCACGCAGCTCACCGTCTTTGTCACCACGTAGGCACACCAGTTCCTACAGGCAGAGGAGAGGTGGAGGAGAGGTGGAGGGGAGGAGGAGGGGAGGTGGAGGGGAGGTGGAGGAGAGGTGGAGGAGAAGAGGTGGAGGAGAGGTGGAGGAGAGGAGGAGGAGGAGAGGTGGAGGAGAGGAGGAGGAGGAGGAGAGGAGAAGAGGTGGAGGGGAGGTGGAGAACAGGTGGAGGAGAGGGGAGGAAAAGAGGTGGAGGAGAGGTGGAGGAAAGGTAGCGGAAAGGTGGAGGAGAGGTGGAGGGGAGGTGGAGGGGAGGTGGAGGAGAGGAGGAGAAGAAGAGTTAGTTTAGCTTTATTCCAACTACGCAATAGACACAGGAGAGTATAAAACAGACATCGACACAAATCAACACACAGCAGACATCGACACACTCCCTCTCTCTCAACCCCCCCCCATTCCCCCACATATACACACACACACATCTGCACACACAGGCACACACACACATGCACAAGGGAGCACAGATGGGGGTGCACACACGCACGCACGCACACACACACACACACACACACACACACACACACACACACACACACACACACACACGCACCAGATCAGAGAATATCATTTCACAAAGCTGAGAATTAGGGTATTGAGGGGTCTGTCTGAAACATTGGCAAACGCAACAAAGTCACTCCTCACAAACAGGGTGATTATCTCTCTGGTGATTCACGACTAGCATGAAAGAGAGAAAAGAGATGGATCAATATGAATGAGACAGACAGATACACACTGAGTACAGCGGCCTGTCGAGTGTGTGCAGCGGGGCTGAGACAGAGACACTGCACTCTGAATGAATGAATGAATGAATGGTCTTTATTGTCATTAATATAGTACAGGTACCAAACAACGAAATTTAGGAGGGGGGGGGCTCTACTGGTGCTAGGGAAAAAAAACTAAAAACAAGAAGGGAAAAGAGCTGGTTTACATAAATAAAGGCTATGTACACTATCCACTATACTATACTATACAAATAAAACACTGTGCTGTACTCTATGCTATGCTATACCTATTCTAACATTTCCTATCTCTGAACCTTATGTACCCGAGGGTTGTCATATTGCACATAGTGTTATTGCACATTCATTTAAAGTGTCGCAGTTTGCAGGTTTGAAATGTTCACAGTTGTGTTTCAGTGTTGCACTTGATTTCAATCTAGTAGCTGCCATCAAATTGTCTAGATTGTCCAGGGCCTAGAACCTAGGTCTTTGCTGTGTTCAGGGCCTGAATGGCCCTGGGGTAGAAGCTGAGCTTCAGTCTGTTTGTCCTATCTACTCTCACAGTAGATCAAGCAACCCGGTGGAGAGCAGCCAGGGAACTCTCTAGTCAGGACTAGCGTAGAGAGACCAGAGTGTCGGCCAAGTGTGTGTAGAGGGACCGGTAGATTTAGGGAGGCTAAACACTGTCTGACACTTGTTCGCTGAAGTACGAGGGGGTCCGTGTTGATTTAGAGGTAGGCAGCTCAGTGGGGGGCTCTGGAAGGTGCCGTGGGCCTTGTTAAAAGACTTGAGTGTTGGAGATAAATGGTCTGTGCCGTCATGGGGGGGGTCTGCCCCGACTCGACTACAGGGGCGGCCCTCAGACCAAACTAACACTCTCTGTAGTCGACACCCCCCGTAGTCGGTGAGCGTGGCGTGGGCTTGCTCAATCACAGACTTTTGTGACACGGTCTGGTGAAAAGGTCCGCATGGAGGTGATTCTCAAGTCGCGCTAATGACCAAAAAGCTTATTTAAAAATACGTGTTCAAAAGCAAGGACTGTGTGATCATCTAATTATGCGTTGTTATGTGTTTTTAGCATGTTGATGTTCTATCAGGATGTTGTGATGTGCTAAACATGCAGATGTTCATAGCGATGTTCGTTCTTAGCTGCTAGCTAGCTACCAAAGTGATGGTAGCAAACACGTCTGTTTTGATTCAGAGCGATTTTCTCCGGTATTTGGTTTGAGGTGTACCAACATTCAAATAAGCATATCTTCTTCAATTATTTTCTGGACCTTCATAATCTGAAACATGACCTCGCCCTACTTGACGACTTTTTCACCAGACCCTGTCGCATTTGTCCGTGACATACTGTTACACCCAACACTGAGGAGGACAGTTGGACTTAGGTTGGGGGCTTACGCCTTTTTTGATAACAATATATAGTGCATTTGTAAGTATTCAGACCCTTTCACTTTTTCCACATTTTGTTGTGGTATAGCCTCAATTTAAAATGGATTAACTTAAAATAATTTGCCATCAATCCACACACAATAGCCCAGAATGACAACGCGAAACCATTAAGATGAACTCAATTCAACTTACTGAATCATTTGTTGATGACATTTTTGCATTTTAGCACATTTTAAGAGTGTCATAGCAAAGGGTCTGAATACGTACGTACATGGGTTATTTCCTGCATTTACATTTTAATAAATGTACTATATTTTCAAAAAACTTCATTTTGTCATTCTGGTGTATTATGTGTGGATTTATAGCAAATTCTTCTGAATACTTTCTCAATGCACTGTATAACAATATTTGCTGTATTACTCAATGGCGTGTGTCAAACACAACACAGATATACAGTATGGTATAATGGTGGGACCCATCCAGGTTTTAGCCCCCCCTCTCCCTCCCCAGTTCTAATAGGTGGAGCTCTCAGACCAAACACAGAGACAGAACTCAGGAAATCCACATCACACCATTAACTCCCCTCCTGTGAAAACAGCTCTGACGGTTTCATCCCTGTCGGGTTTTAGTCTGGCCTGCAACGTCAACAAACAGACCACGATGTGTGTGTGTGTGTGTGTGTGTGTGTGTGTGTGTGTGTGTGTGTGAGGCAGGATCAGCTGGCTTTAACTGTATGCACATGACGCCTGTCACACAGTCTCTCTCTCTCTCCCAGTCTCTCTCTCTCTGCCATCTTCATAGCCTAGCTATAGGCTGTGGTCTGCCAACTGAAGTGCCATTATCAAACAACTCAACATGGCATCACATGTTTTTTTTTGATTCGAGACACATGTGAGAAACAAGAGACCCGCAATAAATGTCTCTTGTAGGACACACCGACCAGAACGCCTAAGCCCGTCTTAATCTCCCTCGTCTTCTTCAAGCTTGAACTCCACTTTGAACTCCCACGCTTCGCCATGAGAACATTTCGTGACGTTAGAATTATAAGGTTCTATCTCCATTTTTGTCAAAATTGAGTTTTTTACATAATCTGATCCATTAGGTGTTTATTAATGCCTGTGTGGTGTTATGTTTTTAAATGTTGACATTTTGGAGTTAGTCATTCATAAAATACAAAGGTTCCATCTCACAAAACATAATGGAATGTAAAAACTTTGACGCTCAATATCTCTGAACTACCCTAAACGGAGATAGAACCTTATCATTCTCGTCTGTAGCCTGTAGAGTGGGGTAGAGGAGACAGAACCATCACCATCCAGACCTTCAGGCTATCACTCTTGATTGAGTTTTGTGCAACAACCAGCATTCTTCTACGCTGGGTTCTTGGGCACTTGGACAAAGGCTGTGGTGTGCCTGTGTAACAAGTCTCATTTGGAAATAATAAAACCCTGTGGCGATGATGGAAGGGTCTCCAAGTCCTAGCCTGTCTTTTACCCTGTCTCTTTTTCCTGCCCCCCCGTCTCTGTCTCCCTTTTCTACTCTCCCCTCTCTCTCCCTCTCTCTCTCTCTTTCTCACTCCCCCCTCTCTCTCTCTCTCTCTCCCCCCCTCTCTCTCTCTTCCTCTCTCTCCCTCTCTCCCCCCTCTCTATCTCTTCCTCTCTCTCCCTCTCTCTCACCCCCCTCTCTCTCTCTCCCTCTCTCTCGCCCCCCCTCTCTCTCTGTCTCTGTCTCTCCCCCCTCTCTCTCTCTTCCTCTCTCTCCCTCTCTCCCCGCTCTCTCTCTTCCTCTCTCTGTCTCTGTCTCTCCCCCCCTCTCTCTCTCCTCCTCTCTCTTCCTCTCTCCCTCTCCCTCTCTCTATCTCTCCCCCTCTCTCTCATGTCCTCCTCCCTACCACTGAATGTGTGACTGTGTGTGTGTGTGTGTGTGTGTGTGTGTGTGTGACTGAGTGCTGACTCAGTGTCACGGCAATCAGTGTAAATCATGATTCACCAGCTGAAACTGGCCCAGTGTTGGCAGCCATGATGGCTCCAGTAACAGCAACTGTTGTTTATCTCAATGTCACAACACAATAGGGCCGTGTTGTCTTTCATCAAAACACGCTTATCAAATCTCATCTGTTTTTTAACCGACTATAACGTTTTCCAGATCTGAGTATGTTATAGGTATGTTATAGCAGTCAGGCAATATGACAATGGTTCCATCGGGCTTTGCCAGTATATTTATTGCCGTGCATTTAGTATTTTTTGCTCTAGGCACAGGGTCAGCCATAGTCGGTGCCCCTGGAGCAATTAGGCGTTAAGTGCCTTGCTCAAGAGCACATGCAAGCTCCCTCCTGAGGCGGGGATCGAACCAACAACCTTCCGATTCCTAGCCGGCCTCTCTAACCTTTAGGCTACTCAACCCCCCCCCCCCCCCATCTACTAGTGTTTAGCCTCCAACTAACAGTAGGGGTTGGGGGCTTGGGGTGACTATCTGGCGTACGTGTGGCCCTGCTTGCGACATGCGTGTGGTCTTCGATGGTTAAAGTTAAACGGTGATGGGCTCTGATTTCAAATCCCTCTATTTTCACAACACGTGACCTGGAACTGTTTCCACAGAGGCTGTTTGACCTCTGTGACCTTTAGCCTCGAGGCCTGGGCCGTGGCCTACCTACGCCAACGACCTCTGACCTATTTAATGTCTCCTGCAGCTGCAGAGCATGCCATATTTCAGCGTGTGTGTGTGTGTGTGTGTGTGTGTGTGGGGGTGTGTGTGTGTACTGAGTTAGGTTCCAACTTTCCCTCACAAACACACTAACACACACTTAGAGCTGTTTATGCTTTGCAAAGACACACACGCGCACACACACACACACACACACACGCACACACACGCACACACACGCACACACACACACACACACACACACACACACACACACACACGCACACACACAGAACCAGAAAACAGATGGTGGCAGAGAGAGTGAGAGAGAGAGAGAGAACAGCCCAATTAAGTAAAAGGCCGTTTCTCATTCATCATAATGGAGCGGAGGACATGTTTATTGTCTTGGCTGAACACTTCTCCGTCTGCCCAACACAGAGACCCATTACTCACTATCTCCACTCCCCCTGATGAGTTCCACAACTACCTCCCAATCATACCCCCCCAACCCCCCCCCGCCCCCCCCGGAGATGTACCCCCCCTCCCATCCCATCCCAACCCATCCTCCCTCTGTTGGCTCTCTAACCACCTCTCTAACATTAGGAAAACCCCCCATCTGTCACAGAAAACAGAGACCGATGAGAGGTCACTGCACTCCCGCCCCGATTGGCTAACCGTTGTCGGCCATTTTGTGTTTGTGGACAAGCATTTACCTCACCCAGCCCCTGTTGGTTTATTACATCACCCCGGGGGGGTGGGGGGGGTCTCCCGGGGGGGTCTCATTAATCTGCCTGTGTAAATCCTCTGGATATAACGCAACACTGCCCAAACTCATGGGTGTATTAC
>NC_137688.1:83543633-83546133 GCF_963989245.1 Nansenia antarctica
GATTAAGGACCAATGAAACCCATTATGGCCGTGTTTGTGTGTTTCAGTGTGTGCTCTCTCGCTGTAAAGACACTTTAGTCCAACAATTGATTCGATAGAATAGAACACCTGTAGGGGTAGAGAGGTGGAGAATAAACATCCAGGGGCATTCTGGAACAGTCTGTCGTAGGTGGAATAATCATCATAATAATCATAATCATAATAATAATAACTTTTATTTGTATCGCGTTTTTCCTGCAAACGTTGCAGCTCAAAGTGCTCCAATGGCACGTGAATGCAAAACTAACACACACGCACACACACACACACGCACACGCACACGCACACACCTACACGCCCTTACAAGCAAACACCACACCCACAAACACATACACAGATACCCACCCTCACACAAAGCACAGTCATGGCATTGTCAGGCACACACTCACACACACACACACACACACACACACACACACCCACACATACACCCACACAGACACCCAAACACACACACCCACACATACACACACACACACACACACACAGACATACCCCCACACACCCACACACACCCACACATACACCCACACAGACACCCAAACACACACCCCCCCCCCCACACACACACAGTACAGTACAGTCATGCATGCCGCCTGCCAGTCATCCTACATTATGCTGTGATCAGGACCAGCTTATACCATGGACGACATACAATCTTCTCTTTGTCTCCGCAAAACACGTGGGAGACGGTCATCTCTCGTCACTCTGAGAGAAACGGTCCCCCAGACGATCATTAACCCCCATTAACACTACACACTCGACCTAGCGACCCTGGGGGAATTACTGTGATTACATAACGATCGATCGTCTGCTTGCTACAGTACTATGTATTCATAATTCATACAATGAGCAGCATAGTATTGTACACCAGGGACTAGAAATCAGAACCGGATGATTGAGTTGATTTATTCAACTCTTTTTCTCTCTCGTCCGATTGGCTCAATCAGCGAGTCTCTCCGTGACCTTTGACCCCCCCCCCCCCCTCCACTTCCTGTGTCCGACTGGCCGCGGGGCTCTGTTCCTTCCTGTCCTTCCTGTTCGCGCCTCTCTCTCTTCTTCCACCAAACATCTGTTCCGTTTCTCCGCTCCAGAGAGAAGCAGCGTGCACACACACACACACACACACACACACACACACAGATGCAGCACACACACACACACACACACAGAGATGCAGCACACACGCACACACACACACACACACACGCACGCACTTACGCATGCATGCAAGCACACACACGCCACACGCACACGCACGCGCACATACCACACGCACACACGGACACACACACACACACGCACACACACACACAGCCTTCAGGAAGAGAAAGTGGCGCTGGGGATTAAGATCCGTAACATCCCAGAGGCTTTCCTGTTTAACTGTGTGTCTCTCTCTCTCTCTGTCTCTCTCTGTCTCTCTCTCTCTCTCTCTCTCTCTCTCTCTCTCTCTCTCTCTCTCTCTCTCTGTCTCTCTCTCTCTCTCTCTCTCTCTCTCTGTCTCTCTCTCTCTGTGTCTTTCTCTCTCTCTCTCTGTCTCTCTCTCTCTCTCTGTCTCTCTCTCTCTCTCTCTCTCTCTCTCTCTCTCTCTCTCTCTCTCTCTCTCTCTCCTCTGTCTCTCTGTCTCTCTCTCTCTGTGTCAGACAGTGGGTCCATCTCTGTTTTGGCAGCGAGTCACATGATCGCGGGCCAACCCGGGAGATGGTAATTACTCTCCCCGTGGTTGTGACCCATCCCTGCGGTTCAGGCACCGAGATAATCGGTGATTATAGTTTATGGTTTTTATGGACACTGATCTCCTACTTAAATTGTACGCCAATACACGATTACAGTACAGAGGATATATCTCAATTGCGTGTTGTTGTTTTTTTTACGCATAATATAAACGGCAGGTAAACACCAAGGCCGGCTTTACACCGCAGGTCGAAGTGACACACAATTCCTTTTTTTTGCTCACGTTTTTTCTCATGTGGCACAGATGGGATATGTAACATGGAGGTGTAAAGCAGTAAACAAGCACATTGAATCTGATATTCTCAGATCCCATTCAGGCCTCAATATCATGCCGGCCTCAATCAGATATGAATCTGATATGTGTCATTTCTACTGCGGTCTAACGCTACATTCTGATTTGCAGGTCATTGAAAATATGACGGTCTTCGCATTTTGATGATGTTTGACGTGAGTTTCACTCACTTCAACAGTGGAGTGCTCTTTCTTCTCCGGCCTTAAAATGTGCGCAATATTTTGCAGACCTCTAAACATACTTCAGAAAGCAATGGTTTATATTATAACATATATGCTTGAAGAAGGTCAATGACCGAAAGCTCGCAATGAACTAAAACATTTTGCACAGTGTTTGAGTGTGCGGATGCTGTTATTTTGCACTCTATTGATACTTCAGTTCCAGCACCTCAGCAAAGTCTGATAATGGATGAGCGGTGGTATTTTCACTGTTATA
>NC_137688.1:83551133-83556133 GCF_963989245.1 Nansenia antarctica
TGACTGCACTGACATAGCGCCTTATTCCAAAGCGCTTTACAACGGCCTCTCGTTCACCCCTGTTCACACACACATTCACACACACCAATGGTGAGGTCTGTCCCATCGTGCTGATACCTTGCCGTGGTGGGGCAGCTTGTGTGCTTCTATGACTCTGAGAGCTATACCGGCCGGGGTTTACACCCCTGGCAGGTTCAACCAAGCCGGGCAGGTTTCAGAGGAGGGGCCAGACGAAAAGCAGCACCTGGTCCTCCAGGTTGGGGGTTGGGCATGGGGCCAACAACCCCATCCCGTAGAAAACAATCCGTTACAAAAACGTTGACGACAGAACAGACCTCAGCCCTGGAAGAAGAAGGATCCTCAATGAGAGGAAATATGACGCTGTGTGATGAAAGCTGTCAAGTCACAGAAGTCACAGAGCCGAAACCCCTTCTGTCAACCAGAGACACACGAATTGGAACATGGAACGTCAGGACCTTGTATGAGACCGGAAAAACCATACAAGTAGCAGCAGAAATGAAGAGGTACAAACTAGATCTTTTAGGAATTAGTGAGTCACGATGGACACAATCTGGACAACAAAGACTGCAGACAGGAGAGCTGCTACTCTACTCTGGGCACGAAGAAGACAAAGCCCCTCACACTGAGGGGGTTGGCCTTTTGCTATCAACAACAGCAAAGAAAGCACTGATTGGATGGGAGGCACATGGATCAAGAATTATAACAGCCACCTTCAGAACCAAGAAAAGGAAAATCAAGTTGAACGTGATACAATGCTATGCACCAACCAATGACAGTGACGATGGAAAAAAGGATGAGTTCTACAACAGACTGCAGAGCATCCTGGATCAACAAAAAGGAAAAGACATCAACATTCTCATGGGGGACTTCAATGCAAAGATTGGCAGAGACAACACAGGCTTCGAAAAAGTGATGGGAAAGCATGGCCTAGGAGAAATGAATGAGAATGGAGAAAGATTTGTGGACACCTGTGCCCTGAACAACCTGGTTATCGGAGGAAGCGTCTTCCCACATAAGAGGATCCACAAGGCAACCTGGGTATCACCGGATGGAGTGACCGAGAACCAGATAGACCACTTCTGCATAACCAGCAAGTTCAGGAGATCACTACAGGACCTGCGAGTAAGGCGAGGAGCAGACATAGCATCAGACCACCACCTACTAAGCGCTATGCTCAAATTGAAACTGAAGAAGCACTGGATGGAAACAACATCAAAGAAACAGAAATTCAATGTCCACCTCTTAAAAGACACACAGACAAGAGAAGTGTTCACACTGAAGCTGAAGAACAGATATCAAGCCTTGCAAGATCTAAGCAGTGACGAAGGAGACCAGCAAGACCAATGGGAAAGGATAAGGGAAACCCTCATAACAACATGTAAGGAAGTGATTGGAATAAAGAAGAGAAACCATAAAGAGTGGATATCAGCAGAAACACTACGCAACATAGAAGAAAGGAGACAGAAAAAGACAGAAGTTAACAACAGCCGAACAAGGGCAACCAAGGCAAAAGCCCAAAGCGAGTACACTGAGGCAAACAGAAAGGTCAAAAGAAATGCCAAGAAGGACAAGCGAAACTACATCGACAACCTGGCTAAAGAAGCAGAAGAGGCAGCAGCAAAAGGAAACATGAAGGAACTGTATGACACCACCAAGAAACTGTCCGGAAAGTTCAGCAGACCAGAACGACCAATCAAAAACAAGGAAGGAAAGACCATCACAAGACTGGACCAACAGCAAGAGGGATGGGCAGAGTATTTTGAAGAACTCCTGAATAGACCGACACCACATAACCCCCCGGACATTCAACCTGCGGAGACTGACTTAGTCATCAACTGTGGAAAGCCCAGCAAGCAGGAAATCCAACAGGCCATTGCACAACTAAAGAATAGTAAGGCAGCAGGACCAGACAACATCCCTGCCGAGGCACTGAAGGCAGACATAGACACCTCGGTAGAGATGCTACACCCCCTGTTCGAGAAGATATGGGAGGAAGAGGAAGGGCCAACAGACTGGAAAGAAGGCTACTTGGTCAAAATACCTAAGAAAGGAGACCTCAGCCAATGCCACAACTACAGAGGAATCATGCTTTTATCAGTGCCAGGAAAAATCTTCAACAGAATCCTCCTCGAGCGAATAAAGAAAGTGGTGGATCCGCAGCTAAGAGACCAGCAGGCAGGCTTCCGACCCAATAGATCATGTGTAGACCAGATTGCAACCCTCCGAATCATAGTTGAGCAATCATTGGAATGGAACTCTCCATTATACATCAACTTTGTAGACTACGAGAAGGCATTTGACAGTCTCCACAGAAACACCCTCTGGAAATTGCTTCGACACTACGGCATACCAGAAAAGCTTGTCAACATCATGAGGAACTCCTATGAAGGAATGACCTGCAGAGTCATACACAGCGGGCAGCTCACACGAAGCTTCCAAGTGAAGACCGGAGTAAGGCAAGGCGGTATACTGTCCCCCTTCCTCTTCCTCCTGGCCATTGACTGGATATTGAAGACCACAACGGCACAGAGGAGAAACGGGATCCAGTGGACACTCACAACACAACTGGACGACCTAGACTTCGCAGACGACCTTGCCCTACTATCCCACAGTCGACAACAGATGCAGGAGAAGACAAACATACTGGCAGACACCTCAACACAACTAGGCCTCAACATCCACCAAGCAAAGACCAAAATCCTAAAGATCAACACAAACAACGAAGACCCAGTAAACCTGGAGGGAACAGCACTCGAGGAAGTAGAATCCTTCACCTACCTAGGTAGCATCATAGACAAGAAGGGTGGCACGGAGGCAGATGTCAGAGCAAGAATCAGCAAAGCAAGGGCCTCATACATCCAACTAAAGAACATCTGGAGCTCCAAGGTAATCAGTCAGCGGACAAAGATCAGACTCTTCAAATCCAACATCAAGCCAGTACTCCTATACGGATCAGAGACGTGGAGGACAACCAAGATCACAATGACTAGAGTGCAGTCATTCATCAACAGATGCCTGAGGCGGATCCTGAACATCCACTGGCCAGATACCATCAGTAACAACGATCTCTGGCAGAGAACGGGCGAACAACCAGTGGAAGAACAAATCAAGAGAAGAAGGTGGGGATGGATCGGCCACACACTACGCAAACCAAACACCAGCACCACCAGACAGGCCCTTAGATGGAACCCCCAAGGCAAAAGGAAGAGAGGCCGGCCCAAGAACACCTGGCGCAGGGACTTGGAGACAGACATCACACAGAGTGGACTAACATGGAAACAGCTGGAAAGCAAAGCACAGGACAGAGGACCCTGGCGAACTGTTGTCGGCGGCCTATGCTCCTCCAAAAGGAGCGATAGGCGTAAGTAAGTAAGTAATGGTGAGGTAGGCAAGCTGCCATGCAAGGTGCCGGCCCCCCCGCTCGTTGGGAGCAATTTGGGGTCCAGTGTCTTGTCATGAACTCAGTTTCAGTTTTTGGGAGGTTTATAGCACATAGTGTATGTGGGACATACAGGGAGGGCTGCTCTGTACAGGGAGGGAGGGGAGGGCTGCTCTGTACAGGGAGGGAGGGGAGGGCTGCTCTGTACAGGGAGGGAGGGGAGGGGAGGGCTGCTTTGTACAGGGAGGGAGGGGAGGGGAGGGCTGCTCTGTACAGGGAGGGAGGGGAGGGGAGGGCTGCTCTGTACAGGGAGGGAGGGGAGGGGAGGGCTGCTCTGTACAGGGAGGGAGGGGAGGGGAGGGCTGCTCTGTACAGGGAGGGAGGGGAGGGGAGGGAGGGAAGGGGAGGGATGTAGAGGCAGGGCTGTACAGGGAGGGAGGGAAGGGGAGGGAGGGGAGGGATATAGAGGGAGGGCTGCAGCCATGAGGAGAGGCAGACCCACAACAGCTGAGACTCGGGGTCTAACATGGCTGACTGCCTGGGCTGTTGTTCACTCCGCACCACCACGAGACTGGCTGGTGTGTGTGTGTGTGTGTGTGTGTGTGTGTGTGTGTGTGTGGAACATGGATGGGGCGGGACGCCGTCCACGAAAATGAAGAAGAATGGAAACGATAGAGCGATAATGGAGGATAATACTGAACTGTTGTGTCCACCCGCACAACCCCCCCCCCCTTGTGTTTAAAATCGATGTTGAAATCACGAGTCCTGTGACTCCCATGGAAACAACCGTGACTAGGCTGTTATCACCATCGCTGACGACACTAGAAAAGCGTCAAACCCAGCCAGAAAAGAGCGTGTTGTCCAACCGACAACACCAATTCTGCACAAATAAATTAAATAAAACAAACGCGCAACAGCCACAGAAACAGAAAATAAACACCAGCAAACATGAGCTCCTATCTCATTCCTCCTGCTGTTGTGTCTGACACACGTAGGGCCTAGCCAGAACAAGCACCCCCGCCCCCCCCCCCGCATGCATAAATACCATTACCCAGCTGGCCGCTGAGCTTCCCAGTGTTATCGGTCCACAACAATATTTGGATATGCTCGGACGATGTGCGGCGCGTCCAATTTTATTTCGCATGCTGATCTGTAGATAAGCCCTCCATGTTGTTCTTATCTGTCAGTTTATCACGGCACACATGTCAGTGTGTGTGTGTGTGTGCACACTCTCACCCAAAATACACTGAGGACATTCACCACAGAGAGAGAGAGAGAGAGAGAGGGGGGTGGGGGAGAGAGAGAGGAAGAGAGAGAGACAGAGACAGAGACAGAGACAGAAACAGAGACAGAGACAGAGTCAGAGACAGAGACAGACAGAGACAGAGACAGAGAGAGAGACAGAGACAGAGACAGACACAGACACAGAGACAGAGACAGAGATAGACAGAGACAGAGACAGAGACAGAGACAGAGACAGAGACAGAGACAGAGTCAGAGACAGAGAGAGAGACAGAGACAGAGAGAGAGACATAGATAGAGACAGAGACAGAGACAGAGACAGAGACAGACAGAGACAGAGACAGAGTCAGAGACAGAG
>NC_137688.1:83563633-83566133 GCF_963989245.1 Nansenia antarctica
TATACATATATTATATATAAATGTTGGTAATATGTACCAACATTTACATTTCTGGCATTTAGCAGACGCCTTTATCCAAAGCGGGCTTACAACAAATACATTTGTCTAAGTAACTGTAGTAAGTTGAGTTAACTGTAGTAGGTAGGCCTACAGTAGGTAACTGTAGTACTTCTTTGATTTAAAACCCAGAGCCAAAAGAGACAGAGGAGACAGTAGAGACAGTGAGGCTCCTATGTTAATACCATACAGTTGGCACAATGGCTTCTGGGAAACGAGAGAGGGGAATAGAAAGCCTATACTATAGCCTAGAAGACTCCTTTAGACTCCCTTAAACACAGGGCTATAGACTTACATACAAAGAGGACACAATACCCACTCACAGGACACAATACAGACCAACCTAATACTATAGACCCTGACAGCCAGCCATAAACATGAGCATAGAGAAACCCACACCCCTACCATCGCGGTCGGAATGCCTCAACACACACTCAAAGTGGTCACAATACACACACTAAAACTAACACAATGCAACCTACACACTAAAAGACACATTAGCTAACAAAAGACGATGAGTTCTCTCCCTCCTTCTCTCCCTCCTTCCCTCTGTGTGTGTGTGTGTGTGTGTGTGTGTGTGTGTGTGTGTGTGTGTGTGTGTGTGTGTATGTGTGCGTGTGTGTGCACGTGCATGTGTGTGTGTATGTGTGTGTGTGTGTTCGCGCGTGTGTGTGTGCACGTGCGTGCGTGTGTGTGTTCGTGCGCGTGCGCGCGTGTGTGTGTGTGCATGCGTGCGTGTGCGTGCGTGTGCACGCGCATGTGTGTGTGTGTGTGTGTGTGTGTGTGTGTGTGTGTGTGTGTGTGTGTGTGTGTGTGTGTGAATAACACACAGGGAAAGAGCTGTCGGCCAACCACATCATCTGGAATGAGCCTGACCAGAATATTCTGGAATTCCAGAATTCCGGAGTTCCACAGCTCTCTTCCATGACAAAGAACAACACATTCCGCAGAACTCCCAGAGACCTCGAGACCGAACGCAAATGAAACAGCCCCTGAGAAGCTGAGAGACCGCCTTTTTAACCCAACCATTCGTCACCGTCAGCGTCCGTCAAAGGTGTTAGAAACTAAAAACTAAAGAGCTTTAATGTTTGGAAAAGTGCTCTGCACTTTAGGGAAGAATGATGCCTTTTCCAACCGTATCTCAACCCGTAAACGAGATCATGTCTGGAGCGACCTGCGAATAGCAAGTATCTGGTTCCTGTCTGACCCCCGGGACTTCCTGGTTCGAATATTAATGCCATTGATCGGCTAGACGGGCTCAGTACAAACGTTCTCGCGGTTTTGATCAGTCTTCTTAGATAAGAGTGCGAGGATTGAAAAACCCTGTTGACAATGCAACCCCTTTGTTGGCCAAAGTAGAAGAGGTCGTCATTTTCAACACCTGTGTTTCAACCCTTCACCTTTGCTGACCTCTGTTTCAACACCATTGGAGGCCCCTCTTTAGAGCTGAAGGAATGGCTTGAACCTCATGCCACTGGGTGACCCATTAGTAAATTGAATTAAAAAGCTGTCATTTGGCCTGGGGTGGTCCAGCGGTCCGGCACCATGGCCTGGGGTGGTCCCCGCGTTCTACAGTGCACACATTATGCCCATGTCGGCATGTGTTCGAATCGGGCCCATGCCCTGCTGAAATGCCCTCTTCTCCTTACTTTCCTGAATGAATGAATGAATGAATGAATGAATGAATGAATGGTCTTTATTGTCATTGATATAGTACAGGTACCATACAACGACATTTGGGAGGCGGGGCTCCCCTGGTGCTAGGAAAGAAAAAAAAAACTAAAAACAAGAAGGGAAAAAGAGCTGGTTTACATAAATAAAGGCTATATACACTATCCACTATACTATACTATACAAATAAAACACTGTGCTGTACTCTATGCTATGCTATAAATATCCTAACATTTCCTATCTCTGAACCTTATGTACCCGAGGGTTGTCATATTGCACATAGTATTATTGCACATTCATTTAAAGTGTCGCAGTTTGCAGGTTTGAAATGTTCACAGTTGTATTTCAGTATTGCACTTGATTACAATCTAGTAGCTGCCATCAAATTGTCTAGATTGTCCAGGGCCTAGAACCTAGGTCTTTGCTGTGTTCAGGGCCTTAATGGCCCTGGGGTAGAAGCTGAGCTTCAGTCTATTTGTCCTTGCGGACATGGTCCTGAACCGCCTGCCCGAGGGCAGCCGGACAATAAAAAGAAAAGAAAAGGGTGCGTCAGCCATGTAATCGCAGGGTCCCCGGTTCATATATATCCCGCAGGTCATCCCTACTCTCTCTCTCTCTCACCCATCCTTCCTGTCAAATCTCTACTGTCTCTATCCCAATAAAGCAGAAATGCCCTAAAAACATATTTTAACAAAAGAATAAAATCTGTCATCAGGGTGGTTTACCACTGACCCGGGAGGTCTCTCTGTCTCTCTCTCTCTCTGTCTCTCTC
>NC_137688.1:83571133-83594224 GCF_963989245.1 Nansenia antarctica
AGGAAGGTGGTTTGCGTTTCAAGCACAGCAGAAAACTGGCTCACTTTTCACCCCCTCCCTCCCTCCCTCCCCATGTCCTCTTCTCTTTCCCTCCCCTCTCTCTCTCTCTCTCTCTCTCTCTCTCTCTCTCCCCTCCCCTCTCTCTCTCTCTCTCTCTCTCTCTCTCACTCGCTGAGCGCGCACACCGACCCCTCCCTCCATGCACAGGACCAGCCCACCCGTGTTACAGCCCAGACCAGCAGTGACCCTGTGTGTCCACAGCCCCATCTCTGTCCCATTATGTTAGATTAACACTAGAGCAGCCATGGGTGGGGTCATTTGACCAAGTCGGTAAAAAAAAAAAAGTATACCTTTTGCACCTTTTGCACTCGCTAACATTTCAGGACCCTCCTTTCATGACTTTTCCTAGATATGTGCGTTCTACCACCCAGCAGTGGCGTAGCGGACGGGCCCGCAAGCGACGCACCGCGGGGGGGCCCCAGCCACTAGGGGGCCCCCTAACATTGGTTGCTAGCATCCCCTCTCATTGCTCTCACTTGTTTGTACCTTTTGCTAAGTCAAGCATTTAGAATGTAGAGTGCATATTGCGAAATTTCGCAACGTCAATAATGCATCGGACAGTGTTTCCTCCAGGATTTTTCACATTAGTGGCGGAGTGTTCTTTTTTCGCGCGCGTAGCGTATGCAACACGCACTGGCGCTCAATACAAAGATGTAATTTCAACGAAAAATAGAGGGTGGCAACATTAAAAAAAAATGTGCCCTGTTTACCCGTACCTCCGCCGTTCTGTTCGTGGTGATTTGGGAGGCAATAGATTATTTTTGCCCTGTGCATATTGCCCTGTAATTAGACCACGCGACCACAGCTCCGTTGTGTCTCTTATTGTCCAAATGTTCCCTGAATTTTAGCTGCATGTTTTTCCAGCATGTAAATCCGTTGTCAATAAAAATTCGACTCCCCTTCTTTCCCCCTGCCAATACTGTGTCGTTTGTGACATTTACCAACGTTTATGCTATCAATAGTTCGAAGCTAGCGTTAGATGCGAGGCTGCTCGGGAACATTATTTGTTTCACAAAATAGCCTGATTTAGTTGACCATGAACATCAGAGACTAGACTACATTACGAATGTTCATTTAAAATACTCTATAGTGAGCACTGGTATAAGAACATGAACCAGAGAACAGCAGTAAATGCAAGAACCCAAGGTCGTCGCTGATGATGTTGCATTTTCGATTAGGATACGCTTACGGGATTAAAGGGACGGGCGACGGGCGAAGAGAGAGGGAAGGGATTTCCAGAAATCCAAATGTCCCGCTAAATTCGGACCAATCACAAAACTGTTTTGCAAGCGCGTCGCCGACGAGGTTAATTGCAACATTGTAACATATTGTAACTTACTACATCCTAAATCGGAACGAAATGTAGGTCTGAAAGCGGCCTAAACTAGCTTCAATCAGATTTTTTTTCTGTTCTCCGGTCATAAAGTGGACTGAATCAATTAGTGGCGGAGAAAATGTATTCGTGGCGGCCCGCCACGAATAAATGCATATAGAGGAAACACTGTCGGACTCTAAAATACGCACATTTTTTTTAACCTCCGTTGCGAAAGGGCCCCCGCCGCCACCTTGCGGGGGGGCCTCGGGATTTTGCGGTACGCCACTGCCACCCAGTATCCTTACGTTTTCTAAATCACACCAGGATAAGGTAGTATGAAGCTATTTTGCAGTTTTTCTGTGTAGGAAGCAGGCTAATTTACAAGACGTGCTAACTAGTGGTCGTTGTGTGTAAGTAGCAGCTTCCAATTCTAAAGACTATGGTCATTTGACTCCCCCGAGGCGGCTCTTATAGTAGGTGAAATAGGCACGGCTGTTCTAGTGTTAAAGAAAATGTTTAAAAACGTCCTATCGATAGAAAAAGATGATCTGTGAGTACGTACCAAGGAAAGGACACGATGAATACCTCCTTGACCATTTCCTCAGAAGTAGCTAAACCATGCTGTTCTCTTTTGGGTCTTATCACTGCACAGTTACAAGTCCACAGTCGTGTCTTGTTGAAGTCAACATCATGGTTCATAGGAGAGTGAAATATGACAGCCTTGTGAGCATCCCCCTTTATCTCTCTTGTAGCATCTGTTGGTGTGGGTGTGATCGGAAGGGAGAGGAGAGAGTGAGTGTGCAGTGGTGTGTGGGTGTGGGTGTGTGTGTGTGTGTGTGTGTTTGTGCGTGTGTGTGTGTGTGTGTGTGGGGGGGGGTGTGTGTGTGTGTGTGAGGAGAGGAGACCCTGAGCGTACGGTGGTGTGTTATTGGTAGTTTCAGTAATGTCACACAGTGCTGCATCTGTTTTCCACCTGCACCCTGCTCACACTGACCTCCCCATCGCATCCACACACACACACACACACACACACACACACACACAAAAACACACACACACACACACGCTCGCACACACGCACACACACACACACACACACACGCACACGCACATGCACACACACGCACGCGCACACGCACACTCACACTCACACACTCACACACACACACACACACACACAAACAAGAATTTCAGAGGAAAAGTTAAGAGGAGAATCAGTCGGATCTAGACATCTGGTAAAGACATTTTCACTTCATCCCGGGTTAAGAGGGTGTGTGTGTGTGTGTGTGTGTGTGTGTGTGAGTGAGAGAGAGAGATCTGGGGATTGAACTGTGCGCTTGACGTCATACCGACACACGTCGCCGTTGGTTGATGATCTGCTAGATGAGAGATGACTGGACTGTTCTCTTATTGTTACACTGAGGTCCACACCACCGCCCCCCCCCCCCCCCACTCCCCACAACCCCCCCTCTCCCTGGGCTTCAGTGTAGAGTTGAGAGTCCCTCTTCCCACCCCCTGCCGGGGAGGATGGACAGGCGTCAGACCCCAGAGGAGGCCTGGGTCTCCATGGTCTTTAGAGGGGAGCGGCCTGGCTTTGGTCTCTGTGACAGCTCAAAAGCACCGCGTGAGTTGAAAGGAAGGAAACTAGGGGTTTAGGGTGAAGGGCAGGTATTGTGGTCTCACGGCCATAGAATTAGAACAGTTTTTTTCTTTTTTTAAAAGTTTTTAGAGGCTTTTAAAAGTTCGATTGCATAACCTAGAAGTGAATTTTAAATGTGTCGGTGTGGATGATGCACAGCTTTTTGGGCAGGCCGGAGTCATGCTTATGTAAGCGTTAAGTCAGGCTGTGCTGTGTTCTAGGAGGTAGAAGTGGAACATGTGTGGTTTTAATAGGGAAACAGACACTGTGTTGTGAGCTTTGTGTGTGAGATTTTACCCCCGTCCACATCCCTGTGTTGTGTTGTGTTAGGGGGTGACTTAATGATAAACAAATGCATTTGTTTTTTAAAAGCCGAATCTGTCGGGGGTCCTTATTATTGCGTTTTAAGGAGAAACATATAAATCTTCAAAGACAACACGCCATATCAATTAAGATCTCATAACACCAGCGCTACCATGCCCTGTGCTGTGTTGCAATTTAATTTATAATATATGGCATTTAGCTGACGCTTTTATCCAAAGCACCTTTGCATTGCAAGTGAGTGTGTCAAATGTTTTGGTATATATGGTCCCAGCGGGAATCGAACCCACGAGCTAAGCGTTGTTAGTGACATGCTCTACCAACTGAGCCACAGAGGACCACCTGTATGGTTGATTTGAATGTACATATGTATATGTTCCGTACTGGCTAACTGGCTAATTCGATTGAATGGGGAAAGTGTGTCCAGACGTTTGACTGGTACTGTATGTACTGTATGTATGTATGTATGTATACGTTCAAGTACTGGCTACCATTATAGTTTACCTCACAGATTACCATTGCCACAGATGACATTGGGGGCGGCTGTGGCGCAGGAGGTAGAGTCTGGTGGAGGTAGAGGCTGGTGGAGGTAGAGGCTGTGGCGCAGGAGGTAGAGTCTGGTGGAGGTAGAGGCTGGTGGAGGTAGAGGCTGTGGCGCAGGAGGTAGAGGCTGGTGGAGGTAGAGGCTGGTGGAGGTAGAGGCTGTGGCTCAGGAGGTAGAGGCTGGTGGAGGTAGAGGCTGGTGGAGGTAGAGGCTGTGGCTCAGGAGGTAGAGGCTGGTGGAGGTAGAGGCTGTGGTGCAGGAGGTAGAGTCTGGTGGAGGTAGAGGCTGTGGCTCAGGAGGTAGAGGCTGGTGGAGGTAGAGGCGGTGTCTCAGGAGGTAGAGGCTGGTGGAGGTAGAGGCTGTGGCTCAGGAGGTAGAGGCTGTGGCTCAGGAGGTAGAGGCTGTGTCTCAGGAGGTAGAGGCGGTGGCTCAGGAGGTAGAGGCTGTGGCTCAGGAGGTAGAGGCTGTGTCTCAGGAGGTAGAGGCGGTGGCTCAGGAGGTAGAGGCTGTGGCTCAGGAGGTAGAGGCTGGTGGAGGTAGAGGCTGTGGCTCAGCAGGTAGAGGCTGGTGGAGGTAGAGGCTGTGGCTCAGGAGGTAGAGGCTGTGTCTCAGGAGGTAGAGGCTGGTGGAGGTAGAAGCTGTGGCTCAGGAGGTAGAGGCTGGTGGAGGTAGAGATTGTGGCTCAGGAGGTAGAGGCTGGTGGAGGTAGAGGCTGTGGCTCAGGAGGTAGAGGCTGGTGGAGGTAGAGGCTGGTGGAGGTAGAGGCTGTGGCTCAGGAGGTAGAGGTTGGTGGAGGTAGAGGCTGTGGCTCAGGAGGTAGAGGCTGGTGGAGGTAGAGGCTGTGGCGCAAGAGGTAGAGTCAGCGTCTAAATATCGCAAGGTCGGCAGATCGGTTCGAACACCGGCTGGCCACATGTCGAGATGTCCTTGGGCAAGACGCTGAACCCCAAATTGCTCCCAATGAGCGGGCCGGCACATTGCATGGTAGCTTGCCACCATTGGTGTGTGAATGTATAGGTGTGAACGGGTGAATGAGAGGCCGTTGTAAAGCACTTTAGATGTAAGTCAGTCTGTTTACGTTACCCAGGTAACAGCATCACACTCAGGGCTGTCTGGAGTCTCTGTTACCCAGGTAACGGTATCACACTCAGTCTCTGTTACCCAGGTAATGGTATCACACTGTCTGGAGTCTGTGTTACCTAGGTAACAATATCACACCTGTCTGGAGTCTGTGTTACCTAGGTAACAATATCACACCTGTCTGGAGTCTGTGTTACCTAGGTAACAATATTACACCTGTCTGGAGTCTGTGTTACCTAGGTAACAGTATCACCCTGTCTGGAGAACTAGCCTGTGCAGCACCAGTGTTTGTTGCCTTAGAAACTGCACCAGCGCAATGTTGGAAACACCCAGCCCCTCCCCCCCCCAGTCCACCAGCTGTGGATACACACACACACATGTGGAGCACGATCGCTGCCCCACTCGTACTGTGTTTACAATACAATTAGAGGGGTCGCCCCCCCCCCTGCCCCGCCGAACCCCACAACCATCATCACCATCACCATCACCACCACCATCACCTTCACCATCAACACCCTCCATGTTGAAGTTCTGCGCTGACCAGCTGTCCCCTGTGTTCAGCAAAATCTTCAACTCCTCCCTGGAGTGCTGTCAGGTACCAGCCTGCTTCAAGACCTCCACCATTATCCCTGTCCCCAAAAAGTCGAGGATCACAGGCCTGAATGACTACAGACCCGTTGCCCTGACCTCTGTAGTCATGAAGGTCTTTGAACGCCTCGTCCTTGCCCACCTGAAGTCCATCACAGACCCTCTCCTAGACCCCCTGCAGTTCGCGTATAGAGCCAACAGGTCCGTGGAGGACGCGGTCAACATGGCTCTACACCATGTCCTGGAACATCTGGACACGGCCGGGACCTACGCCAGAATCCTGTTCGTTGACTTCAGTTCGGCATTGAACAGTATCTTGCCACCCATACTGGAGTGTGGGCTCTCTGCACTGCAGGTGCCTGACTACACCTGCAGGTAGATCACAAACTTTCTGTCCAACAGGACCCAGCGGGTGAAGCCCATCTCTGAGCTGAGGACCATCAGCACCAGTTCCCCGCAGGGCTGCGTCCTGTCTCCCCTCCTGTTTTCCCTCTACACCAACTGCTGTACCTCCAGCCACCAGTCGGTCAAACTACTCAAGTTCACGGACGATACCACCCTGGTAGGGCTCATCTCCACTAGTGATTAATCTGCTTACAGGAGCGAGATTGACTTGGTGGTCTCCTGGTGCACCCGGAACAACCTAGAGCTGAATGCTCTTAAGACAGTGGAGCTGATAGTGGACTTCAGGAGGAACCCACCCCCTCCCTCTCCAATCATACTGGGAGGCACTCCAGTCACCACAGTGGAGTCATGCCACTTCCTTGGGGTGACAGTCTCTCGGGACTTGAAGTGGGGGCCCAACATCGACGCCCTCACAAAAAAGGCCCAGAAGAGACTGTTTTTCCTGAGGCAGCTCAAGAAATTCCACCTACCAAAGACCACGCTGGTGAACTTCTATACGGCCATCATTGAGTCCATCGTCACCTCCGCCATCATCATCTGGTTCCCCGCTGCAGCGGCCAAGGACAAGGCCAAGCTGCAGCGGGTGATACGCTCGGTGGAGAGGGTCATTGGCTGCCCTTTGCCCCCCCTTGAGGCCCTGTTTAAAAGTAGGGCTTTGGGGAGGGCCAGGAAGATCATGGCTGACCCCGCACACCCAGGACACGGTCTCTTCGCCCCGCTCCCCTCAGGCAGGAGGGTGCGGTCCCTAAAAACTGTGAAGGCCCGACATGCACACAGCTTTTTCCCCACAGCCATCCGGCTCCTAAATGCCGCTGGGCCCCCCCCCACCCCTGACCTGACCCCTATCTATCTACCCTCCCTCCACCCCCACCCAGAGAGCTTTGGACTGTCTGGATATGAACACTTGAACACTTGGGGCCCTATTATGCACTTCATAAGTCTTAAGCAATAAGACGAGGCGGTAGATCTAAACGTAAGACGTGGAGGCTTGGTCAAGGCCACTTTGCTATTATGCGTGCGGTAGTGGGCGCCTAAAACCCGGCGCTAAGCAAAGAAATTAGTCATGGGTGTGTTTTGGGCGTCTTCTCAATCAACCCAATCAGCGTGCCAGGTGCCATTCCCTTTAAGAACCGGCTGCGTTGAGTCATTAGCGCTATGCTATTATGGAAGTCCTAAGAAGGAGGTCAGCGCGCTTCTCTGCCTCTCCCTTCTGAAATAAAGCATTTATACTGTGACCGTAATTGACGTCTTGCCGTGGAGCCACGTGCGTGTTCATGTGTGCCCACATGCATGCGCAAACCGCGGAGGCGCGCTCGTGTTTCAAAACGTGCATGAAGTCTAAACTTAAGAACTTTTCAAACCACTTCTTAGCGCTAGGAGCAAAGTCAGATCGCATAATAGCAGGGGCGCCTAGTGCACTTCATTAACATATGAACACTCCCACAATGAGTAATATATGCACGGGAGTATTACGTCTTATGTGTGGGTGCCTATCGACACCGGCATAATAGCAGTAGCGCGTATGAAGCGCATAATAAGGGTGGCGGTAGGTCTTAACCTGGCGGTGCGTCTTAATTAAGACTTAAGACAGCAAGTTAAGAAGTGCATAATAGGGCCCTTGATCTCTGCACTTTATATTTATATTAATTATGACTCTTGCACTTTGATGTTGGTTTAAACTGTCTTGTCCTGTCTTGCACCTGTCCTGCTGTAAACCGTGCTCCATTGTCCCAAACCAAATTCCTAACATGTTTACATGTCATGGCAATAAAGTCTTCTGATTCTGATTCTGATTCTGATTCTGATTCACCACCACCATCACCACCATCATCATCATCACCACCACCATCACCACCACCATCACCACCACCATCACCACCACCATCACCACCACCATCACCACCACCATCACCACCACCATCATCACCACCACCATCACCACCACCATCATCACCACCACCATCATCACCACCACCACCACCACCATCACCACCACCATCACCACCACCATCATCACCACCACCATCACCACCACCATCATCACCACCACCACCACCACCACCACCACCACCACCACCACCATCATCACCACCACCATCACCACCACCATCATCACCACCACCATCACCACCACCATCACCATCACCATCACCATCAACACCACCACCATCACCAATACCATCACCTTCACCATCATCACCACCACCACTACCAACACCATCACCTCCACCATGACCACCACCTCCACCACCACCTTCACCATCATCACCATCATCACCATCACCACCACCACAACCACCATCACCATCATCATCATCATCATCATCATCATCATCACCACCACCACAACCAGCACCATCATCATCATCATCATCACCACCACCACCACCACCACCACCACAACCACCACCATCATCATCATCATCATCACCACCACCACCACCACCACCTCCACCACCACCACCACCACCACCTCCACCACCACCACTACCACCACCATCACCTCCACCATGACCACCACCTCCACCACCACCTTCACCATCATCACCATCATCACCATCACCACCACCACAACCACCATCACCATCATCATCATCATCATCATCATCACCACCACCACAACCACCACCATCATCATCATCATCATCATCATCACCACCACCACCACCACCACCACCACCACCATCACCACCACTATCACCATCATCATCATCACCACCAGGTAGGTAACGGTATCACACTCAGTCTCTGTTACCTAGGTAAAGGTATCACACCTGTCTGGAGTCTGTGTTACCTAGGTAACGATATCACACCTCTCTGGAGTCTCTGTTACCTAGGTAACAGTATCACCCTGTCTGGAGAACTAGCCTGTGCAGCACCTGTCAGTCACCGTGGTGTTTGTTGCCTTAGTAACTGCACCAGCGCCATGTTGGAAACACCCAGCCCCTCCCCCCCCCCCCGTCCACCAGCTGTGACACACACACACACATGTGGAGCACGATTGCTGCCTCCACTCGTACTGTGTTTACAATACAATTAGAGGGGTCGCCCGAACCCCACAACCATCATCACCATCACCACCACCACCACCTCCACCACCATCATCATCACCACCACCACCACCACCACCACCACCACCACCACCACCTCCACCACCTCCACCACAACCACCACCACCACCACCATCATCACCTCCACCACCATCACCACCACCTCCACCACAACCATCACCACCACCACCTCCACCATCATCACCACCATCACCACCTCCACCACCACCACCACCACCATCATCACCACCACCATCATCACCACCACCACCACCACCAACACCACCACCACCACCACCACCACCACCACCACCATCACCATCACCACCACCACCACCACCACCACCACTATCACCACCACCACCCTCCCTCGTCTCCCCTCTCTCTCCCCCAGAGCCCGGGGCCCCTCTCTGTTGATGCCTGGTTTCGCAGCTCCCCACAGATATGCACCAGTGAACCATAGGGAGGGAAGAGGGAGGGAGGAGACAAGGGGGGGGGGGGGGGCAGGGGGGGAGGGTGGGACGGATGGGTGTGCCCACATCTGAACAATCCCTCTTTCATACAGCTGCTACATCATAATTTTGGGAGTCATGCTTCACACCAGAATCACAAATCACACTCAACCACAACTAGGGGTAATTGGTGTGTGTGTGTTTCTGTGTGTGTGTGCGTGTGTGTGTGTGTGTGTGTGTGTGTGTGTGCGTCCATGCTGAAATGAATAGTTTGGGGAAACACATTTTCCAACTATTTCTTACGAGAGTGTAAGACGATGCCAAGTTTGCGGAGCATGTGATTGAGGTCCTACTTACTGTAGGTTTGTACAACAGGGGAAACAATCATCAAGGAGATTTGTAAATACTGTAAAACACATTTGACGATCGCACCCCAACCAGTTAAGATACATGAAACAGACGTTTCCACAAATCCACCTCCTCCATGCTGCAGAAGAGATCATTCATTGGTCAAATCCCTTGACATTCCTTTAACGTCATGCACTTCCTGGAAAGGAGATGATTCGTCTGAGGTTCAGACTAATGTGAAATAAAACAGGGTGCTGTTTAGGATCCGTGATCACTTCATTGTACTGATCTCCACCCTTCTCCTCTTCCTCTTCATCATTGCCACCAGTTCCGTTAACACTCTCTCAAAAAGTCAGATCTCAAAAACAAGAAGAAAAAAATAAGATGCGGGAATATTACTTAAAATGAGCAACATTATCTGCCAACAGAACAGGCAAAACATACATTCTTAAAACATAAAAAATATAATTTTAAGTAAAATGTATCTTAAAACTAGTGCGGTCAGACAAAAACAAGTATATATTGCCTTGATTTAAGATACGGTAATCATCTTACTTAGATGTACTTTTTGCTGTGTGTGTCCGGCCCTCAGTAATGACGCCTCAGGGATCAGTCTCCCCAAAAGCTTTGCGGCACTTAATTTCTCCGGACAACCCAGCCGCAAAGCTACAAAAGCACAGTAACAATCGCTGGTCTAAGGGAGGGGAGGGCCTGGGTTGTCACAGGAGATAAAGTACTACTTTAGCTACAAAGCTTTCAGGAAACTCACCCCCAGATTTCTACAGTTTGGACACAATGGGATGAGCTTCCTGTGTCAACACTGCTTTGTTCTAGACCAGAGGTCCATGCAGCTGGTAAACGCTGGTCCTACAGACCAGAGAGTCTGAATAGAGAGAGAGGACACCCTGATTCACGTGATTGACTTACAGCGCACTCAGCCACCCCAAGCCGCTTCACACCTGCTTGGGATTCAGCTGACAGCAAGCTAACAGGCCCTGGTAGCTAACTCCCAAAGCACATACAGTAGACACCCAATGGGATTAATGGCAACAACCAGCGAGTATTCCTACATGCTTCCCATCAAAAGAGATGAAGGAAGAAAGTCAGATATAGCCCTATTCGCACAGGACTTCTATTATCTGGGGATAGTCATTTGACCTCTAGTAATTTGTAATAAATGCGGAGGTCGTCTGTGATCTTAATCCTGTGCGAATCTGAAGTAAAAATTCCACCGCAAATTACCTACCATATTTCGCCAAACACAGAGGTCCTGTGGTAGTATTAGTTCTGTGAGTATCGGCATCTCTGTGATTTAGGGTCGTTTGCAATGTTTTTTTGTTTTCTCCACGCCGTTTTTCTGCCATGGTTTTTCTGCTGCGGTCGAAATGATAAATGTTTTTTGACGGCGTTTGTGGTGTAAATTCAGGAGGCTCCTCTCGCTACACATCATGGAGACCCATTCACAGAAAGAGCGAGCTCAAATCCAGAGGATAATCTCAAGAGGATGAGATGGATGACATGCATGGCTTGTTACATATCTATTATTATGTATAAATATATATATTATATATCTTGTTACATATATATCTTGTTGCATATCTATGTTACACAGACCCTTGACATCATATCCAGGGGAAAATGTCAGTAAATTCAAGTTAAAATACAGACTCCGCTTATCCCGTGTGAATGCGCCGCACGAAACACAAACGTGGGAGAGTGATTTCTAAATCACACGAAGTCCCCAGATAATACTAATCCTGTGCGAATAGGGCTAATGTCTGATTCCCAAAACAAAACTGATCACATAATGGGACTGTTACGTCCTCAAGAAGCAACAGGAATCACATAATGATGCAGCCACACATAAAGGACTCCGAACCAAGTTTAAACAAGAAAAAGGTCGTTTATTTCACAAAGTGCAGAAGAAGCTACTCCACCAAAACATTCAACGATAAGAGCAGGGAGGTCCAGCCAAAAGGAACCAGACAAGGAGAAGTCACTGGGCCAATCACGCGCCGGGCTGCCAGATCCAGCTAACCAAAACAGAGGGAAAGAAACTAATCTACCAAACAAAACCGAAAACTGGACTACCAGACCTCCCTCCACGAAAGAAAGAGGAAATTACCACACAAGGTTAACAAAACAGCATGCAGGGGTGGAAAAGGACGTCTCCCCTGCTATTCTCCGGACGGATCCTTTATGGCAGGGACACCATCGTCAGGCCCAACCACGGACACCTGATCAAGGGAGGGAGAGAGAGAGGGAGGGAGAGGGAGGGAGAGAGAGAGAGAAAGGGAGAGAGAGAGAGGGACGGAGAGAGAGAGAGAGAGAGAGGGAGAGAGAGGGAGAGAGAGAGAGAGACAGAGAGAGAGGGAGAGAGAGAGAGAGAGAGAGGAAGAGAGAGAGGGAGGGAGAGAGAGAGGGAGGGAGGGAGAGAGAGAGGGAGAGAGAGAGAGAGAAGGGGATAAACAGAACAAGGGAGGAGTGCGTAACGGATGGACACACAGAAGCCCAGGGATGATGCTGACCTTCACTCGACAGCTGCAGCACTCCCAAGATGCAACATTCCCAGGAATCCTGACTAGATCTTTGACCTGGAATGCTGTCCCCTCTGATGGCCTGATAATAGTAACTGTGTGTGTGTGTGTGTGTGTGTGTGTGTGTGTGTGTGTGTGTGTGTGTGTGTGTGTGTGTGTGTGTGTGTGTGTGTGTGTGTGCGCGTGCGTGTGCGTGGGAGGTCGGCCAAAGGCCTTGGTTTTGGGTTATCGAGGGACTTCTCTCTCTGGAGCAGTGATTTGAGCCTCTCTCCTGGGCGGCCATCTTTCCCCTCTCCGCTTTGATTGTTGTTGAGTCAGTATCAGCGGAAGCGCAGCCCCGACAAGACCACCCACACGTTGTAATTAACAATAAGCATTGTTTTACAACCATCTCTTAAACACTGGCTATGCTTTTAACAGCGTGCCACTTCCACCCGTCACACATTCCTGCAGTGTGAGCCCCCCGGGTCATTTACAGAGTAGGATAGACAATACAGTCTGAGCATTCTGTACAGTCAGCGAAACAGAACAGGTGATAGTGATAACTGATTTGGAGATAAGCGACGAACACAAAGGCCTGTGTTGCTGTTGCGATCAAATGCCAAAATACTGACAAATCTCAAGCTATCTTACAACATTGTTTCATTGTTCTCCTAGAGAACAACTGGACAACCCTCGACAATCTTCCTATTAACCCTACCATAACCAAACCCTAACGAGATTGTAATTAGGGGCGGATGTGGCTCAGGAGGTAAAGCCGGCGTCTAATGATTGCAAGGTCGGGGTGGTTGGCTGTTCGATCCCCGGCTGGCCACGTGTCATGTCAAGGTGTCCTTGGGCAAGACACTGAACCCCAAATTGCTCCCTATGAGCGGGCCGGCGCCTTGCGTGGTAGCTTGCCGCCATTGGTGTGTGAATGAATGGGTGAATGACAGGCCGTTGTAAAGCGCTTTTGAATAAGACGCTATATAAGTGCAGTGCATTTACCATTCGTAACTCATTCGGAAATTCATTTAACATTTACATTTTGGGCATTTAGCAGACGCCTTATTCCAATAGATTCAATAGATTTGACAAAGAAAGTGAATTATCAATCCACCAGTCGTAGCAGGAAACAGTAATCTAGCTCAGGCCAGCGGCCATTTCCAGTCGTCGTGATAGAAGAAGATTTTTTTGTAGACACTGGAGAAACAGCACATAGGGGTAGTAGAAATCTTAGGAGAAACACTATGGTGGGGGGGGGGGGGGCAGGTGTCTCTGGAGACACAGTGCAGGGGGGTAGTAGATGTCCCAGCAGGAGCAGTTAAGGTGCAGCCTTCAACAAAAATGTGCAGGTGCGGCCTCCTGGTATTCCCTGCCCTCTAACCGGTGGAATTCCTCCTTTACAACTTCCTCCTTAAACCCAAGTGTCTGACCTGGGGGGGTTAAGGACTTATATCCCAGAGAAGTTCTGCCCTTGTGACCCCACCACCTTCTCAGGTGAAGGGTCGGAGGTCACCAATGTCTACCTCTGACCGAGGCGACAGTACAGGTTAGCGGGTTAACAGTACAGCTGTATTACGGTCACCTGTCATAGCCGTCATGGAGTGAATCATGCAGGAGGCCTGCTGTGAATGGGCCATTGACCTTCCATCATGTTCCCTCTCCGACTTTACCGATGACCAACAGGCAGTTATGTGTGAAGTTCACTGTGTGAAGCTAAACCATAAATCACTGGTAAACTGGTTGGAATTGGGTTTTATAGCCCCTATTTCAGGCCTAGCATCTGTTTCGAAAAAATTACTTAGAAAACACCAGACCAGTGAGATTGAACGCCATATTTTCTTTTGTACCGTTGTCCTCTCAGGTGAACCTCCATTTTGACTCCTTCTCCTCAGTAATTGCGGCCTTGTTTGTGTGCTAATCCTCGACAAATTGCGTTTCCCTCAGAGTGAATGGGAGCTGTGAGAGGAATGCAGATGTCTCTGTGAGAGAGAGAGAGAGAGAGAGAGAGAGAGAGAGAGAGAGAGAGAGAGAGAGAGAGAGAGAGAGAGAGAGAGAGAGAGAGAGAGAGAGAGAGAGAGAGAGAGGGTAACAGGAGAGGCTGTGATTGCGGGGCAGATATGCAGTTTCCTGCCTTTCCAGCGGAGCCCAGTGTGACCGCCCAAACACCTCCACCTCCACCCCCGTGTTATGACTACCTCACTAATTATCATGAAGGTGTAAATATCAGATTCACACAAGAAAGAGAGAGAGAGAGAGACACAAGGAGAGGGAGAGAGGGAGAGGGAGACACAAGGAAAGAGAGGGAGACACAAGGAGAGGGAGAGACAAGGAGAGGGAGAGGGAGAGAGAGAGGGAGACACAAGGAGAGAGAGAGAGAGAGGGAGACACAAGGAGAGAGAGAGAGAGGGAGACACAAGAAGAGGGAGAGACAAGGAGAGAGAGAGGGAGTGAGAGACAGAGAGGGAGACACAAGGAGAGGGAGACACAAGGAGAGAGAGAGGGAGAAAGAGAGAAAGAGACACAAGGAGAGAGAGAGAGAGAGAGAGGGGGGGGAGACACAAGGAGAGGGAGAGACAAGGAGAGAGAGAGGGAGAGAGAGAGAGGGAGACACAAGGAGAGGGAGACACAAAGAGAGAGAAAGGGAGAAAGAGAGAAAGAGACACAATGAGAGAGAGAGACACACAAACACAAGGAGAGGGAGAGAGAGGGGGAGAGAGAGAGACACAAGGAGAGAGAGAGACACAAGGAGAGAGAGAGACACACACACAAGGAGAGAGAGGGAGAGAGAGAGACACAAGGAAAGAGAGAGGGGGGAGAGGGTGAGAGAGGGAAAGAGAGGGAGAGAGAGAGGGAAAGAGAGGGAGAGAGAGAGGGAAAGAGAGGGAGGGAGAGAGAGAGGGAGGGAGAGAGAGGGAGAGAGAGAGTGTGAGAGGGAAAGAGAGAGAGAGAGAGAGAGAGAGAGAGAGAGAGAGAGAGAGAGTGTGAGAATGTGGGTGTCCTGCTGATAACCTGCAGATGTGTGCTGCTATGGAAGGAATCTTTTAAAACCACAGTATGGAAAGTAGGAGCAGTTGTTGAACTGAGTCTTGTGTTTTTCAATGCTCTCTCACTGAGGTGTTTGGGGTTGGGGGTGGTGGGTGGAGGGGTGGTTGGTTGGGTTTGGATTTCTTCAACATGTTTGTGTCCAGTAGGTTGTGTTTTCACTCAATGTTCGATTTTTTAAATCTGTGTAAACTTGTGTTGTGTGAGGTTGTTGCATAAAAACGCAAACCCTAAATAAACTTGAATGAAATGTAATACGTTCTCCAAGAGCTGTATTATCCTGTTGTTTTTTTCCCCCTGGTTTTTGGTAAGGCGTTAGTACACAAACTGCAGTTACTACGGAACGAGGCTTCTCTCCAAGGTTTGATTTTTAGCAGATGGATGTTACAAGAGAACAGTGGTGGCACACGGTAGAATTCCTTAAATAATAAAAAATAAAAAAACAACCCCACTCTTCTGACTTTAATTACTAACAAAAATGGAGATGGATGAGCTCAGTGTTTGCATTCCAACGGCTAATATAAACATGCTTAATAAAACTGGAATGACACCTCAAAATGACAGCAATGCAAAACACAACACAATTCCGCTATTCATCATAGTTTATGGAAACAAAGCGTTTCTTCAAACGTCTAATTATAGCGGAACCCTGTAAACCCCCAATGCTTTTGTCATAACATGTTTTAGTCTCAGTCGAGTCTGTGAGTATCGCCTGGACTTATTCTGTTGAAATGGGGAAAGGTTAAGTTATCATTGCGATTGTTTTCCTAGTAAGTCGTTAAATGCCATTGAGGGGATCGGAAACTTACATTGCTCCGTAAGTCTCATGTCCTCTGTGAGTGGTCTATTTATAGCCCCCCCCCCCCACCCCCCTCACCTGTCTATAGCCACCTACCATGAGGGTAAAGCACACATACTGACAGTGAGACATATTCCACAACAATGTCTTCCCCTAGCTACAGTACATTCCACACAGAGAGCTGTGTGTCACCAGCGCTGTAGGTTGAGTACAGGGGACATATGTTTTGAACTCCAGGGGTCAGGGGTCAAGGCTTTGAATGCCATTCCGCAGGATTCTGGGAATAGAACACTGGGAATAGGCTATTCCGAGGCGGCTATTATGTAACACATGTGACACATGCTCTAATCTTTCGGTATCCGCATATCGCCAACCAATCAAAATGTTCAGACTTTTCTTTTGAAACACGGAGCTACGTTTCAACGTTGTTGAGAATCACACGACACAAACTCGCTAGTCAAGCCCAAAATACTGCACCGCAATGGATTGGGTGAGTAATCCCCCCACTGCTACCTAATTAACTAGAACACTACTTTACATTGTTACCTAGTTAACTAGAACACTACTTTACATTGTTAGCAGGCTCACAAAACAAGCTGTGTTAGCTGATTAGCGATGTGTTGTTGATTTTCAACAACGCAGAAATGGATTCAAATTTTCTCAAAGAAAAGTCAGATCATTACATCAGATCCCGATATGAGGACCAAAGCATTAGAACGTGTCACAATGAGAATGCAGAAGTCCACACCCTCAGGAAAGCTGCCGGGCCCTGCTACTGACCCCCCCCCCAGCAAAGATAGCCCAAACTCTATCACTGTTGCTTCCTTCATAATTAGCCTGGTATGTTGCTTTGGGGGTCACTAAGAGCATATTCGAATGAAATCATTGTACACCATTGCGCGAATGTACGTACTGCCCCTCATTCTGAAAATATGACCTACATTGCAAAAACAAGAAATAGAAGCAATAACATGGAGGAAATATTACTTAAAATAAGCAAAATGATCTGCCAACAGAGCAGGACATTTTCACTTCATTCATCTTAAAACTAGTGCAGCCAGACAAAAAAACAAGCATATATTGCCTTGATTTAAGATATTTTATCTTTTACTTAGATAAGATTACTTTTTGCAGTGTTAAATGCTAACACGGTAGCATTGCGTGGCTAACACATGACTTCAGTTCACTCCACGGCTCTGGACAGGTTGCTAATGGACGACGTGTCCCGATGTTTTCCCCGGACTTGACTGGGGAGTGTCAGGTACCTGGCAGCGCCGAGCCGACTCAACCTGATGGAGAAACTAATTCCCTATCAGAGAAAAAAAACGGAAAAAAACCGAACTAAAGACATTCTTGGAATGTCAAGAGGCGGAATTCTTCTTGGCAGCCGCAAGCCCGTTCATTGTTTGACAAGCAGGAGGGCGTTAGGCCCCTCGAGGCCTCTCTCTCTATCTGGGGGTCACCTGAGGTCACCTGTGTGGAGCATGGAGGACAGGTGAGGCTGTAATAGGAGATGTCCTGTGTCACATGTTAGTCGGTAAGTGGCGGTCCGTCATGCTGTCAGTGACAGGGATCTACATGCTGGTACAGATGGACAAGATGTTATGACACGTGTGGCATTGTAAAACACGACACCGAGCCTTAAGCTGTGTACGGTTGGGGTTGGACAGCCTTTCCCGTTACTGCACGATAAGGCCACTCAGAGACTCACCCTCACTCTCCACTTTTAAATCCCACCTCAAAACCTACCTGTTCTCCCATGCATACAACCTTCCCTACCCTTAACCATCTCCCCTAACCCTGCCACCCTCTCCCTCCCGTGGACTTTGCTGTGTTAATTGTTTCCTGCACCTGTTGTGTTCTATGTATGCTTGTGTTATCTGTTGCTTGTTGTTTCTGTGTTTCTGTGTACCCTTACTGTCAGCATCTTTGAGTCCCTGAAAATTGCAATATAAATATAATGAATTATTCTTCTTATTCTTCTTATTCTTCTTATTCTTATTAGATGCCTGGCTTTCACAGTGACAGGGTCTACTGTTATGGTCCTCATATCGGCATCCGATTTAATGTTCAGACTTTTCTTTCGAAAAATGTGAATACATTTCCGCGTTGTTGAAAATCAACGACACATCGCTAGTCAACTAACACAGCTTGTTTAGTGAGACTGCCAACAATGTAAAGTAGTGTTATAGGTAACTAGGTACCAATGGGGATTACTCACCGAGTCCATTGCGTTGCAGTATTTGTGTGTTTGTGAGTTTGTGTTGTGATTCTCAACAATGTTGAAAGGCAAAATAAAAGTCTGAACATATTGATTGGTTGCCGGTTGACATGCGGACCAAAACACTAGACCGTGTCACATTTAACGACTTTACTTTAGAACGTTGGGCATATATAATTGTATGCACAATTGTGTGCGAACTTATTTTGACACTGATGGGCCACCGTCCTTTGTGACATCACAGTGTTGACATTATGAAGTAGCTTGATGATGGGTTACCAGACTTTACAACATTGGCAGAGGGACTAATTTGGGTTCACCAGAAATCCTGTTGGGCGTGGGGGGGAGGGACTGGGGTGGGGGGATTCCAGGTTGGAGACTGGTTGGAGATTCCAGTAACAGTCCCTAGAAGGTCACAACGAACCGGAGTTTCTGGCCTAAAAAAAGACCATCTTCCCCTATTCTTCTCTCCGTCTGGTTCCCTAGAAAGTTTGATGTGGGCCACGAAGGGCAACCGTCTGCTTGGCTTGGTCCCCAAGGTCTGTGAGGAGCGCTGTCTGTATCCAGCCAGTCAGCAGGAGGAGAGAGAAAGCAGGCCGCTTTCTTGCCGCTGACACAGTGGATATGAGAGTACGGCTACGGTCCAACCGCGCTAACCGCTAGCCTGACCGTTGGCTGATCTCATCACAGGAGACGATCATCACTTTTCACCACAAATCAGCCGCTCTCTCTCCCCTCCAACGGCCCTGACTGCTGCGTAGCCCCGCGTTCAACCCCTCTGTAAACACACATACTGTATCGTACACGCTAACAAACGCACACGATACACAGTATATCCTCATCCTCCACGAACCCTGTCAGCCCCCCCCCCCCCCCCCCAAAACAATCTGTCAGTTCGCTGTCCGGAGAGTGAGCTTTGTTGCCTGAAAAGGACTTTGCTCAGATGCACCCAGTGACCCTCGCACACACACAAGCACACACACACACGCAAGCACACACACGCACGCACACAACCACACACACACACACACACACAAACACACACACACACACACACACACACACACACACAGGCACACACTCAGTGCTTTATCCCTCCCTAAATATAGCAATGGCTCTGTTGTGTGTGTCACACAGGGCAGGGGGCGTGTGTGTGTGTGTGTGTGTGTATGTGTGTGTGTGGTGTGTGTGTGTGTGTGTGTGTGTGTGTCAGTGGTGGCTGGTGGAGGTAGAAATTGAAGGACAGGCTCATTGTAATGCATGGAAAGGAATGAGGAAACAAATTAGGATCGGTCCTCCAATTTCTACCTCCACAAGCCTCCCCTGGTGTGTGTGTGTGTGTGTCAGGGTTTCCGTTAGAAAAAATTGCCGCCGGACATCGTGTCCGGGAAGATTTCGATTTACCGGACAAACGTGATATATTCCGGACATATTAAAATATAATAAAAATATTTTTTTTCAAAATTATATATTTTTTTTCTCCAAATCTAATATAGCTGTTTGTCGCGGTGATTACTGTTGTGTAGCGGCCTATATATGCCATTTAATGTCTATTTCTCATCCGATACGATTAGATGCGAGCTATATAATATATAATAATATAACATGATTCGCATGCGCGCTATATGTCCAGCGCTGAACGGGCGCCTCTGGGAACTGAACAGACAGCATCTATCAATGAACGGACTCCACATTACGTTAACTGAAGTTTGTTAAATTGTTTGGGATTAATGTGAGTTTTCTATTTTCTCTTTCCAGTTTGACCCTTTTTTTATCAATAAAACAACGTCATTTCTATAACCAGGTCTCGCTGGTTGGGAACGCATTTCGTTTAGCTGATATGTTACGCAACCGAACAGCTTCGGGAAAACGAGTAGCAGCGCACATAGTAGTGAGCAAATACTGACTTCCACTTTTAGTCCTAGGCAAAGGTCCAACACAATCAATTATTACACGTTCAAATGGCTCCCCTATAGCAGGAATGGGATGCAATGGTGCGGGTGGAATGGATTGATTAGGCTTACCCGCCATCTGACAAGTATGGCAACAGCGGCAGTGCTTGGCAACATCCGCCTTCAGTCCGGGCCAAAAGAAATGTTTCAATATCAGCTGATAAGTTTTAGTTATACCTAAATGTCCTGACCACTGGCTCTCATGTGCTACAGATAACACCTGTTGTCTATAACCCACAGGCACAACCACTTGTTTTACAGTATTCCACTCACAACCATTTGCATTAGGAGGAGACCATTTACGCATTAATATCCCATCGTTAAGGAAATAAACTACGTTGCCCCCTATTTCAGATTCCTCACTAGCTGCATGTAAAAAACATTTGTTTAATGACTGATCAGCTACTTGAGCGACACGCAATCGCTCGCCGGTTACCGGGAGAGATAGGCTGTCAGCGGATGGTATGGTAGGACTCGGGGAGGATGGTAACTCTACCACTTTCTCCCTGGGAGAAGCTGAAACAATCGGGTTCTCATCCCTTTCAGAAAAGGCTTGCATAATCACACTATCACAGAGAGAAACATCGCTATCCTCCTCTCTGCCTCGACTCGATTGTGCACGAGTTATAGCGCACACCGGAAACAACCGCTGTTTCGCATAGGCAGCCTACACATTAGGAGACATCATCATGCCGGTGTCAAATCATATCATAATAAAAGAAATACATAGCCTATATATTCGTCTTTTTTTAAAATAGAAGGAATCAGAATGTGAACTTTAGCGAATTGTATTCAAATTGTGCTTAGAGGGAATTATTTTCACCGGACATAAATGTCCGACGAGTTTTCATTTTGTCGGACTTCAATAAATTTTACCGGACAAAGACCGATAATTACCGGTTAACGGAAACCCTGGTGTGTGTGTGTGTGTGTGTGTGTGTGTTTGTTTGTGTGTGAGTGTGTGTGTGTGTGTGTGAGTGTGTGTGGTGTGTTTGTGTGTTTGTGTGTGAGTGTGTGCGTGCGTGCGTGCGTGCGTGCGTATGTTTGTGTGTGTGTTTGTATGTGTGGTGTGTGTGTGTGTGTGTGTGTGTGTGTGTGTGTGTGTGAGCATCCTTCCTTCCCTCCACCCTGGACGTCCTCTCTGGTCTACAGAAGCTTCATTGACTTCAAGATTCACAAGCACATTTTACACACACACACACACACACAGACAGACACACGCTCACACACACACACACACACAGACACACTCGCTCACACACACACACACACACACAAGCACATTTTACACACACACACACACACACACACACAAGCACATTTTACACACACACACACACACAAGCACATTTTACACACACACGCACACACACACACACACAAGCACATTTTACACACACACACAAGCACATTTTACACACACACACACACACACACGTACGCATGTGCACGCACGCACGCACGCACACACACACACACACACACACACACACTCACACACACACACGTCACACACTCACGCACACACACTCACACGCACCGCACGCGCACGCACCGCACGCACGCACACACACACACACACGCACGCACGCACACACACACACACACACACACACGCACACGCAGCGCACACACACACACACACACACGCATACACAAATACATGCACGCGCACATTTTACACACAACACACACACACACACGCACACTCACACGCAAGCATGCAGACACGCACACACACACGCACGCATACACAAATGCACACACACACACACACACCATGCATGCATGCATGCACACAACACACACAGACACACACATACACACGCGCTCGCAACGCACGCATACACAAATGCACACACACACACACACACGCACACACACACACACACACACCCATCTCACACACTGTCTATCCATCCCCTTAACTCTTCCAGAGAAGGTATTATTCCAATCGGTCACCATGACAACGCTGGAAGACCAATAAACAAACATGGCCGTTTGTTTTACCACTGTCAGGCCCGAGGCATCAAGATGTGACCTGGATCAGAATAAATATACAGGGTCAGCGTGTGTCTGTGTGTGTGTGTGTGGGGGTGTGTTAGCGTGTGTCTGTGTGTGTGTGTGTGTGTGTGTGTGTGTGTGTGAGCGTGTGAGCGTCTGTCTGTGTGTGCGTGTGTGTGAGCGTGTGAGCGTGTGTCTGTGTGTGTGTGTGTGTGTGTGAGCGTGTGTCTGTGTGTGAGCGTGTGTCTGTGTGTGTATGAGCGTGTTTCTGTGTGCATGCGTGCGGTGTGTGTGTGTGTGCATGCGTATGTGTGTGTGTGTGCTTGCGTGCCTGCATGTGTGCTGGTGTGTGTGTGTGCATGCGTATGTATGTGTGTGTGTCAGCGTGTGTCTAGAGGAACTATGACCGACACCCCCTACTGAGGCCTGTAATAAAGGCCTCCTTTATACGTGGCCACCGTGGACGACCGCAGTCACACACAAACACACACACACACACACAGTCAGAGTTAAGGGGCGTGATGCAGTTTTTATACGACCGTCTCCGTCCCTTCGCCCTCTCTCTCCAACCCAGGAGCTGTGCCTTGTCTGAGGCTGCCCCCTCGCAGTCCCTGGCCCGCCCCGGTCTCTCTGCTGTGGCTCATATCTCCCTCTCTCTCTCTCTCTCTCTCTCTCTCTCTCTCTCTCCCTCTCCCTCTCCTCTCTCTCTCTCTCTCTCTCTCTCTCTCTCTCCCTCTCTCTCTCTCTCC
>NC_137688.1:83594424-83601924 GCF_963989245.1 Nansenia antarctica
GCTGTATTGCAGAGCAGACATTATCTGCCATTGATTTGGAACAGTGAGACAGGACCCGGTGGACGGAGTTCAGTCTCGTTTTCTCAATATTATTATAGGTGTTCCGCAGGGGTTGATTCTGGGTCCACTGCTGTTTATCACTTACAAAACGTTATGTTGCTTGGTCCTTGAACAATTGTAAATTACGCTGGTGATACTTGGTGTCTACACTCCTGGGCTCCAGAGCCAGGGGGATTAAGAGGGGATTTACAGTTACTGAAAACCATCAAAACACACCTACACACACACACACACACACTCGCACACATGCAGGCACACACACAACACACACGCACGCACACACACACTCACTCACACACACACACACACTCACACACACACCTTTCCAAACACCCACAAGCATGCTGCCCTCTCACCGGAAGCCCTTTCCTCTGCGCTGGGTCGTGACCAGGAGTGTCAACACAAGGCCTGTGGGGGGGGGGGGGGGGGAGAACAGGCATGTAACAGACACCTCTCTGGAGACCCCTCCGTGTTTACCTGTCTGCTCCCCAGTCACTAATGGGTTTCAGGAGGAAGCGCTCCTTTGGTTGTTATTACGACTACTGGGCCGCTGCTCTGTCTGTCTGTCTGTCTCAGTCCAGCAGGCTCTCCTCTGACTGCAGCCCTGTCTGTCTGTCTGTCTGTCTATCTGTCTGATCTCCTATAGCGCTCCTTAGTGCAGCGTGGTTGTAAAGATCTCCTACAGCGTTCCTTAGTGCAGCGTGGTTGTAAAGATCTCCAATAGCGCTCCTTAGTGCAGCGTGGTTGTAAAGATCTCCTATAGCGCTCCTTAGTGCAGCGTGGTTGTAAAGATCTCCTATAGCGCTCCTTAGTGCAGCATGGTTGTAAAGATCTCCAATAGCGCTCCTTAGTGCAGCGTGGTTGTAAAGATCTCCTACAGCGCTCCTCAGTGCAGCGTGGTTGTAAAGATCTCCTATAGCGCTCCTTAGTGCAGAGTGGTTGTAAAGATCTCCTATAGCGCTCCTTAGTGCAGCGTGGTTGTAAAGATCTCCTACAGCGCTCCTTAGTGCAGCGTGGTTGAAAAGATCTCCTATAGCGCTCCTTAGTGCAGCGTGGTTGTAAAGATCTCCTATAGCGCTCCTTAGTGCAGCGTGGTTGTAAAGATCTCCTATAGCGCTCCTTAGTGCAGAGTGGTTGTAAAGATCTCCTATAGAGCTCCTTAGTGCAGAGTGGTTGTAAAGATCTCCTACAGCGTTCCTTAGTGCAGCGTGGTTGTAAAGATCTCCTACAGCGTTCCTTAGTGCAGCGTGGTTGTAAAGATCTCCTATAGCGCTCCTTAGTGCAGCGTGGTTGTAAAGATCTCCTACAGCGCTCCTTAGCGCAGCGTGGTTGTAAAGATCTCCTACAGCGCTCCTTAGTGCAGCGTGGTTGCAACAGTAGCCAATAGCCTGTTTCTAAAGTAGCTTCTCTGACGTACACAAGCTCTGTCGCTCATACTTAGTATAAGTCTAAGCTTTGATGTCAACGACTAGGCTACAATGGGAGCTTTGGGTCCGATTTCAGATTACAAGCGAGCGGCGTGTTTCCATTTTGAATTTGGCCCACTGTTTATTTGTTTTTTCTTCCTTGTCTTCTGACTCCACAAACAGTTTTTGGTAACTAAACCCAGTCCATCCCAGTACCATAAACCGGGTTACCACTGGTCACGGCGTGATTTACAGTTCCTGTGGGGATCGTAAGTTTTACATCGGTGGGGGTTTTCAGCAGCCGAAGTTAACCGATTATTTACTGCCCCTGTCCCTGTTACCCTCAGTAACACTCCAGTGAGTCATCATATTAGGTGTAGCTTCACTTGTTTCGAGCCGTAGAGGCTCACAAAACCCAAGGACGAAACTCGAGACAGAAACTCTTCTGCGCACAGAATCCTCGTAACGTAATTGGGGCCGTCCGTTCTCTCTCTGACATGCAATCAACCCCCATATCTTCGGCATGACTCGTCAAAAAAGCCCTGATTGTCCTCCACATAAATCATACCACCACCGCATGAAAATTAATGAGATTATAATGTGGAAAAACACAACAGGGCCGATGGATGTAATATGGTGCATGGGAGTGAGTTTCCCCTGGGCTAATGCCTGCCAGCTGCCCAGGGCGGGGTGGAGGGGAGCCGGGCTAAACGGTCCTGGTCGGGGCAGGGGGGGGCCCGTGGTTGAGCTCTGGGTAAGCACCGGAGCTCTCCTGGGGGAGAGCAGCAAGAACCATGAAGTGAAATGGGTTTCTTGTTCACAAACAAGGAAATGAAAAAAGTATTTCGTTTCAGCATTCCTGGGGTCACTCTCTCTCTCTCTCTCTCTCTCTCTCTCTCTCTCTCTCTCTCTCTCTCTCTCTCTCTCTCTCTCTCTCTCTCTCTCTCTCTCTCTCTCTCTGTGTGTGTTTGTTTTTTCGATGGCCTGGGTTGACTGATGATGACTTGGATTTTGTTTGAAAAGGGAAAAATAACGCTGTTATCACCCCCCACCCCACCCCAGCCCCCCCCCTCCACCCACGCTGTCATTGGTTATGAAGTCAGTCCTTATTCATCAAGTTATCCTGTCAGATAGACACACACACAGAGGGCTTGTTCTCAATGACCCCCATTCATTAGCCTCCAATTTACCATGGCCCTCTCTACCTGCTGCGGAGGGGAGCACCCCAACAGCAGCTCTCAAGGCAATGAAATATCGGGACGTTTTAGGAAAATAAACAATGAAAATGGGGGGGGGGATGTGAAACTGAAGAAAGAGTCGTAAAAACAGAGCTAAAGGAAAAGGAGGGCAGGGTTAAGTGGGCCCCAAGGTATGTCGTCGTCCCCCCCTAAACCCCCCAACCACCCCTCCAACCCCCCCAAACCCCCCAACCATCTCTCCAACCCCCCCTCCCAACCCAACCTCTGTTACCTCAGTACAGCACTTTTCTGTATTACTCCCCTCCCTTTGGATGCACAACATTAAGCTAGCTAGCTAACAAGAGGTATTGAGAAATAACTATAGTACCAAATGTTGAGAAATAGACCTGTATGTGTTCTGATTGTATTCTGGTTGGTCTTTCTCTGCATTGAGCGGGCGGTGGAGGGGGGGGGGGGTTCAATAGCAAGGTTAACCGATTATTTACTGTCACTGTCCCTTTTACCCTGAGTCATACTCAAGTGAGTCATCATTAATGCTGAAATAGACCGTTATGTGTTCTAGCATGTATGGATTCTGGTTGTCGGTTTTCTCTGCCACAGATATTAATTCATCCAGCAGGTAGTGTATTAAGCGTATCCCGATTTATGGGTTGTTATTGTACAAAATCTCTCAGCCACTGTTTTTACTGCTGCGCTATTGTTAAGCCTTCGCTAAGCCCTCTAAGTCTGGGAATGCTGTAAAGTGCCAAACATCGGTGAAACGTTTCATTTCCAGGTACAAGGCTGCTGCATTGTTTACGCCTATGACCCGGTTCTTTGAAATTATGCTGAGTCAATGATGATGTAATCTGCTTCTTCTGTGGTAGAATACGGGTCTAATGAAACTGTATACACAAGGCCACTGAGGTGAAACAGGAACTCCTTGAGAGCCGAGCTTTGGCCATGCAGATATCCATGTCATCCTGAGTTGTGCTAGCGCTTTAGCTAGCAGTGGCCCCCCTGGTTCTCTCCTCTGACCTCTAATCCCACCTAAGTGTTCTGACATCACACGTGACCCGTAACCCGGGTGACGAGAAGAGGCTGGTCACGGGGGGCGGCTGTGGCTCAGGAGGTAGAGCCGGCGTCTAACGATTGCAAGGCCGGCAGATCGGCGGGTCGAACCCCCAGCTGGCCACATGTCAAAGTGTCCTTGGGCAAGACACTGAACCCCAAAATTGCTCCCAATGAACAGCCAAGTGCCTTGCATGGTAGCTTGCCGCCATTGGTGTGTGAATGTGTGTGTGAATGAGGGAATGAGAGGCCGTTGTAAAGCGCTTTGGAATAAGGGGAGGGGAGAGGAGAGGTAGCATACTTGGGGAGGGGTACTGCACTGTGAACGAAGAATTTGTAAATGAATGTAATGTAGATGAATGTGATGTAGATGTATGTGATGTAGATGTATGTAATGTAAATGTATGTAATGTAAAATAATGTAATGTAAATGTATGTGATGTAAATGTTTGTGATGTAAATGTGCAGTATGTAATGTAAATGTGTGTCATGTAATTTGAGCTCCCATCAAGTGGAAGTACAAACAAAATACATATATCTTTATGGCTTTTTGCTCTATGCATTATTGCTTCTGGCTAGATGCTGAATGTGTTTCATTGTCTCTCAGTCTCTACCAATCCTGCTTCACGTAGAGCATAAGGACAGGAAGTTAGAAACACGAACGCTGAATGACTCCAAAGGGCTTTAGAGAGAGAGAGAGAGAGAGAGAGAGAGAGAGAGAGAGAGAGAGAGAGAGAGAGAGAGAGAGAGAGAAAAAAGAGAAAACAGCATTCCAACTTTGCAGTAATAAAACAACCAGGGTGGTTAACTTTTGAATTACTGTGTTTTTTCTCTTTTTGCTTCATTAACAGCTTCACTGTTCCCTGTTGGTTTGGCTTTATTAGCCCCGTTACAATGGTGGGTGGTACAGGCAACACTAACAACACATCGCTTGAACCCCCGCGCCTTGGACAGAAATCTTGGCGGACAAAAATGATGGAGACCCATTAGGAGGTGTGATTTGTAACGAAGGGGGCTACTTGACCGTGTCATTGGACAAGGCCTTCGACTGTTAACCACTCAGACTCGTTTAAAATCATCTCCACCGTCCCTGGCTTCCTGAGTGGTTGTGGTTCAGTGCAGCAGGTATTCACATTTGCATGTAGGTGGCGGGGAGGGGGGGGGGGGCGGGGTGAGGAGAGCCGGGAGGTTTGGCCGGGGTTGGCCAGGTCGACCTTGTGGCTTTGTGAGTTTAACATTCCCTGCAGCAACCCGTTCCTCGCTACCGACCCCTCGGGTCCTCAATGATGCGTGCAGAATGGAGAGGGGGGGGGGGGGGGGTGAACAGGGGGCGGGGGGGGGGGGGGGGGAGTGATGGTTCTAATGGGTAAAGGAGTTAAGAAAGCATGAGGGAGATGGAAAGAAAGCTTTCCTTTGTGTGGAGGCTGGGGGGAGAAAACACTCCAGGTCCCACAACTGCCCCCCCCACCACCCCCCCCCCCCTGCCCCCCCATCCCCTACCCCCCGACCCCCCCCTCTCCCTACAAGTCAGCTCCAGGCCTCAGAGTCTACAGAGAGGAGAGAGAGAGAGAGAGCTGTAATACTGTAATTCCATACAAGCCAAATAGGCCCCACTCCTGTTTCCATTTTGGGGCAGAGGTACGATCTGCGATTCCTGCAATGGCCTGTCTTTGTTTGACACACCATCTTTCAGAGAGGGACGGGAGGATAGCGCTGTTTATCCCTACGTGTCATTAGCAACTGGCAAGATGACAAGGCGTTGATCACTCTCACAAGGCAAGATGTCGAGTTGACAACCTCGGATATTGCAGAGTATAGCGCTCGGTCGAATGGGACCCACCATTTTCTTTTCAAGAACATCCACACACTGTTCAAAAGTGAGCTCTCTAAAACAAGGGGGGGGAAAGCAATAAAATGGGGGAAATATTACTTCAAATAAGCAAAATGATATGCCAACAATACAGGAAAATGTCACTTGCCAAGGTTTTCTTAAAACGTAAAAGTAAAAGAAGTAAAATATATATTTTATATATTCTGATATATCTATCAGTCAGACAAAAAAACAAGCATATGTCGCCTTGATTTAAGATATTTCATCTTACCTAGATTTACTTTTTGCAGTGTAAATTGCAGTGTAAATTCGCTCTGGAAATCTGATCAGCACTCATGGAATGCCTCTTGTCCAATCAAATGACTTGGTCGCTCTATGACGTTGAACCCCAGTGTGCGCTCCAGCGCTCTCAGAACGTATTTACGAACGCACCCTGTGCCTCTAATGGCCGCCGCAGAGAGAGACCCCACCTCCTGACCTCTCTGTTGCCATTGGCCAGAGCGGAGCCAGGGCTTCCAGGGGGCCCAGCCTGGATCTATTACACTGTTGGGGGAAACCTCTGTCAATCACAGAGGAACATTTCCTCGTCTGGGCTGAAATGTGCTAATTTGTGGTCGGAGTAGAGGGGCAGTGTGGAAAAGTCTGGAATTCATGACCCACTTTCCATCACCTCGAAACATTCCCAAACATTCTTGAATCCTAACCATGATGGATCTCCTTTTAAACTCTTCCGAGGCGGAGGTATGCATCTTTTAACTTCGGCTGATGATTTAAACAAATATTTTCCCAGTGAAAAAAAACCCTGTTAATGATATTTTCATGCCACAAAATTGGATGAACTATGAGTTTACAAGTTCAACACATGACATGACTACGTAGCATCAGGATTGAAACTAATCCCTAAAAATTGGTGGTGTTCCTCAAAATGGTTGACCACAAAATAGATGTTTCCCATTGGTTTGTCAGCACTTGGTTTGCAGAACTTTGCCATTGTAAAACAGGTTATTTCACTGGGAAGATATGAACAATATTGGAGCCTACGCTACGCTAAAAGGTCAGATATGAGATATATAAGTTCCAGACATCAACAAAGAATGACTGCATTCATAAAGTCTGTCAACTTGAATGAATCGGATGCAAGGACATGATCTCACAATCTTAATAATACACACAAAATTAATATTCCATTATTTTGATCAAAGGCATGGAAAGACTTCGTCTGCTGTTCTCCCTTGACTGATACAGATGACCATCAACAGCCTCCTCCGCCTCTGCTGTATCTCTACCCTGGAACCCAAGACCCCCTCCCTGACTCACTCCCGGTGGAAAAACACAACACCGGTCGAGACACACAGGCCAAACCTGAAACCCGATGCCCATCCCTCTAGCGTGAATATCAATTCGCTCGATGGAAATGGGGTAAGAGCACACCTCATCTGATACGCACAATTACCTCAGAATGAAAGTTCCACAAGACAACGCTAGCTAATCAGTTCAGAATCAACCATGTGTATCAGTAGCGGTGGTGGTGGTGGTGTGTAGTAGTACAGTACAGTATAGAACCAAATCCTTCCTCTCTTTCAAGATAGCTTTGGTTTCGGGGGGTTTTGCTATCGCGTTCGTTTACACTAGCCCATGACCTCATGTGTTTGGCCTGGGTTGTATCTTTCTCATGGGCTTCAGTGCTTCAGTCAGGGTGGGGGTCGTGGCGTGGTGGTTTGGGGAGGTTGGCTTTTGCCTCCCCCAGCACCAGGGAGTCCTATGAAGGCCCGGCGTGGTGGGGGCCAAGATAAGCACAGCAGCAGCTCTGGACTTGGCCGAACTTCAACAACATTGCACACTGGGAGATTAGGCCTTAATCTACGCCCCGGTGAAGTCTCTCAGGGAAACACTCTGTGATACTTCGGCAAACACACACAGTGTCTCAGTTTTAAATCAAAGTTTTAGAGGGCTT
>NC_137688.1:83616924-83624424 GCF_963989245.1 Nansenia antarctica
CAATATATTGCGAGCTGCTTGGCGTTCCCTTTGGGAGGCCTGCAATCTGACCTGAATGTACAGTCAGGTAACGCACATGTTTTACATAAACATTTTTGGCATTTAGCAGACGCCTTATTCCAAAGCGACTTACAATCGATACATTTGACTAAGCAAGTGAATCATCAATCCACCAGTCGTAGCAGGAAGAGTAATCTAGCTCAGGCCCGGGGCCATTGGCAGTCTCTGTGATGGAAGGAAAACGTTTTTTTCATTTTTATTTTGTATATAGACACTGGGGAACAGAGAAACAGTACAAGGGGGGCAGTAGAAGTCATAGGGGACACAGTAAAGGAGAAAAGCGGGTGTCTCAGGAGCTAGACGAAAAATGTTCTCGATGAACGTGTTCACAGGGAAACGGTGTTATCTGTTTTGAAAATTTTCAAGAAATGTGCTTTAAGCAATCGTGACAAAACAGTGACTGCATTTACGTAGGAGGAGGTTACAATGGATGTGCTTTGTTGTTGTAGTGGTTTGCCATGTCTTGGCAGAGAGCTGGAGGACTCATGTCTGCTCTTCCCGGATGCGCACACACACACACACACACACACACACACAGACACACACACACACACACACACACACACAGAGTGACACACATATTTACACACATTCACTAATAATCTCAGTGTTTATGCACCCGCTCACCCACATTTCTGGTAAGGCCACTCCCTCCCTACAGTATCTTCCCTGACTGTCTAAGTTTGGTCATTGTCTCCTCACAGACACTCACAACTGTAACTCCATATCAGGCCAGACAGAGAGAGAGAGGAGAGGGGGGAGGGGGGGGGAGAGAAAGAGAGACAGACAGAGAGAGGGTAGAGGGCAGGAAAGAGGGGGAGTGAAATGGGAGAGAGAAAAGGTGGGGGGGGGGGGCAGGAGAGAGGGGGAGCGGTAGGGGAGAGAGAGAGAGAGAAAGAAAGAGAGAGAGAGAGAGAGAGAGAGGAGGGGGGGGCAGGAGAGAGGGTGAGCAGGAGGAGAGAGAAAGAGAGAAAGAGATAGAGAGTAATGTCTTGTCTGTAGTCTATGAAGGCTCTAGAGCTGAGAGAGAGAGAGAGAGAGAGAGAGAGAGAGAGAGAGAGAGAGAGAGAGAGAGAATGGTGCCATGAGCACTTACAGCTCCGCTGACGCAGAGAGAGGGCGATGTAAACAGTGCCATCATGTAAACACCAGCCTGACGTCATGCCCTTGACTGCAGCGCTACATCGTAAAGCACACGCAGGCCCTGGGTCAGGCGCTGCTACTAGAGTTTACTGTGCGGTAGTAAAACGTCAACGGCGAGCTGCCTTGAGGAAGACTCTCACCGTCTGCTCTGTGAACACTGGGTACTGGGTACATTCAGGGAAGTCAGTAACATGACCCTATCACCCTGAGTGAGACATGGTGGCTGTCTCATAGTGTCTGGTTTTTGGCACGACTCAAGAAGAAAAGAGAGAGAGAGAGAGAGAGAATGAATGTGTATGTCTGTATATGAGAGAGAGAGAGAAGAGAGAGAGAGAGAGAGAGAGAGAGAGAGAGAGAGAGAGAGAGAGAGAGAGAGAGAGAGAGAGAGAGAGAGAGGGATAGATTCTAGCTGCGATAGAAAAATAATCCCATCAAATGGGATAAAACCACCATAAGAATTTAAATTATTTATTTATTTATTCTAGTATAATTGTATGTACATTACATTCTTTTAGTTTTTTTATTTTATCTTCACACTTCACACGCTTTGGCAATGTAAATGTGTGTTTCCCATGCCAATAAAACCCTTTAAAATTTAAAATAGAATTGAGAGAGAGAGAGAGAATGTGTATGTCTGTATATGAGAGAGAGAGAGAGAGAGAGAGAAAGAATGTGTATGTCTGTATGAGAGAAGGAGAGATAAAAGCCTGAGTCCTGAACAGCCCATGTTAGCCCGCTGAGCTAAAGGCCTAGCCCTCTATGTCCTTGGATCTCAGGCAAGGTTCAAGTTCACACATGCACAGAACCACTCACTGAACCACCGCCATTACCCACAAACCCTCACTCGTCTCAGTATAAACAAACTTAGCTTCTCTCACGTGTTTGACCCCCCCCCCCCCCCAAGGATTCTCTGAAACCTGCGGATATTTCTGGAAAAGAAGCAGTGTGTTCCTCTCACTTGGCTGCCTGCTCCTCTCACTGGGCCAAGTTCACCTACACTGAAGTGGACAGCGTGCTGAGAGAGCGGTTTTCCTGGATGCTGTGTGTGTCAGGGGAGGCCGGTGGAGGTAGAAATCGGAGGACGGGGCTCGGCGTAAACGCACGGAATCGAATGAGGTCCGATGCCAATGCTGCTCCCTGGACAGGGTTGCCAGATGGGGCGGGTTTTTATTTTATTTTACAAACATCATTGGCAACAGACAGTACAATACAACAATTGTACAGTACAACAACAATACAGTTTAGGGGGCAAGAGATGGGCACCTGCCCAATTAGTAATTAGCGGTTTTCTGACGATATAGGTTTTGGGCAGTTTTTTTGGGTGGATTTAGCGGTTTTTAGACCGTGGTTAGGCTGGAAATTGTCAATCCTATCTGGCAACCCTGTCCCTGGATGGACTGGGGATCACGTCCAACATTGCTTTGGGAGGGGGTGGAGAGGGTGGTGGTGATGGGGTGGGGCGGGGGGACACAGGATTGACCCCATGGAGGGAAGAATTAGAAAGTAAAGACAATTGTGACACGGTCTGGTGAAAAAGTCCTCAAGTAGGGCAAGGTCATTTTTCAGTTTTCTACAGATAAAAAAAGCAAAAAGTGGAAGTGCAGATTGTTGTAAGCTTTCAAGTTACGTGTCATACATTGATGTCTGAAAATAGTTGGAGAAAATATGTTTATTTGATGGAACACCTGAGAAAAACGCTCTGGATCGCGTCTGCTAGCATGGCATTGGTCTGCTAGCATGGCATTGGTCTGTTACCATGGCATTGGTCACCTCACCATGGCATTGGTCTGCTACCATGGCATTGGTCTGCTACCATGGCATTGGTACCATGGCATTGGTCTGCTACCATGGCATTGGTCTGCTACCATGGCATTGGTCTGCTACCATGGCATTGGTCTGCTACCATGGGATTGGTCTGTCACCATGGCATTGGTCTGTCACCATGGCATTGGTCTGCTACCCTGGCATTGGTCTGCCACCATGGCATTGGTCTGTTACCATGGCATTGGTCTGCTACCATGGCATTGGTCTGCCACCATGGCATTGGTCTGCTAGCATGGCATTGGTCTGCTACCATGGCATTGGTCTGCTACCATGGCATTGGTCTGCTACCATGGCATTGGTCTGCTACCATGGCATTGGTCTGCTACCATGGCATTGGTCTGCTACCATGGCATTGGTCTGCTACCATGGCATTGGTCTGGTACCATGGCATTGGTCTGCCACCATGGCATTGGTCTGCCACCATGGCATTGGTCTGCTACCATGGCATTGGTCTGCTACCATGGCATTGGTCTGCTAGCATGGCATTGGTCTGCTACCATGGCATTGGTCTGCTACCATGGCATTGGTCTGCTACCATGGCATTGGTCTGCTAGCATGGCATTGGTCTGCTACCATGGCATTGGTCTGCTACCATGGCATTGGTCTGCTACCATGGCATTGGTCTGCTAGCATGGCATTGGTCTGCTACCATGGCATTGATCTGCTACCATGGCATTGGTCTGCTAGCATGGCATTGGTCTGTTACCATGGCATTGGTCTGCTACCATGGCATTGGTACCATGGCATTGGTCTGCTACCATGGCATTGGTCTGTTACCATGGCATTGGTCTGTCACCATGGCATTGGTCTGCTACCATGGCATTGGTCTGCTACCATGGCATTGGTCTGCTACCATGGCATTGGTCTGCCACCATGGCATTGGTCTGCTAGCATGGCATTGGTCTGTTACCATGGCATTGGTCTGCCACCATGGCATTGGTCTGCTACCATAGCATTGGTCTGCTACCATGGCATTGGTCTGCTACCATGGCATTGGTCTGCTACCATGGCATTGGTCTGCTACCATGGCATTGGTCTGCTACCATGGGATTGGTCTGCTACCATGGCATTGGTCTGCTACCATGGCATTGGTCTGCTACCATGGCATTGGTCTGCTAACATGCCATTGGTCTGCTACCATGGCATTGGTCTGCTACCATGGCATTGGTCTGCTACCATGGCATTGGTCTGCTACCATGGCATTGGTCTGCTACCATGGCATTGGTCTGCTACCATGGCATTGGTCTGCTACCATGGCATTGGTCTGGTACCATGGCATTGGTCTGCTACCATGGCATTGGTCTGCTACCATGGCATTGGTCTGCTACCATGGCATTGGTCTGCTACCATGGCATTGGTCTGCTACCATGGCATTGGTCTGCTAGCATGGCATTGGTCTGCCACCATGGCATTGGTCTGCTACCATGGCATTGGTCTGCTACCATGGCATTGGTCTGCTACCATGGCATTGGTCTGCTACCATGGCATTGGTCTGCTACCATGGCATTGGTCTGCTACCATGGCATTGGTCTGCTACCATGGCATTGGTCTGCTACCATGGCATTGGTCTGCTACCATGGCATTGGTCTGCTACCATGGCATTGGTCTGCTACCATGGCATTGGTCTGCTACCATGGCATTGGTCTGCTACCATGACATTGGTCTGCTACCATGGCATTGGTCTGTTACCATGGCATTGGTCTGCTACCATGGCATTGGTCTGTTACCATGGCATTGGTCTGCTACCATGGCATTGGGAGCAGGTAGGAGCAGAGACATACCACGGCTATGAACATCTAACTGCATGTTTAGCACATCACAACATCCTGACAGAACAGCAACATGCTAAAAACACACAACTACACATAATTAGATCATCACACAGTCCTTGCTTTTGAACACGTCTTAAAACGTAGGTGTGCTTACAATCCATGTATCACTTACCCAGTAGCCGACGGCAGACGATACAGTGAATCCAATTCACAAATGATAAGTATTTAGTGATCCTAAAACTGTTGTTATATCAAGTGGGCTCTTCAACAATTAAACTTAAATCTTTTTGGTCATTTGCGAGACTTGAGAATTGCAGACATTCAGACCTCTTTACCAGGCCGTGTCACATTTGTGTATGTGTGTGTGTGTGTGTGTGTGTGTGTGTGTGTGTGTGTGTGTGTGTGTGTCCATGTCACAAATGTGAGGACAGTGTGGAGTGTGCTATAACAGCACTGGTGACATGCAGTGGAGGGTTGTTGCATGGTGACATGCAGTGGAGGGTTGTTGCATGGTGACATGCAGTGGAGGGTTGTTGCATGGTGACATGCAGTGGAGGGTTGTTGCATGGTGACATGCAGTGGAGGGTTGTTGCATGGTGACATGCAGTGGAGGGTTGTTGCATGGTGACATGCAGTGGAGGGTTGTTGCATGGTGACATGCAGTGGAGAGTTGTTGCATGGTGACATGCAGTGGAGGGTTGTTGCATGGTGACATGCAGTGGAATGTTGTTGTTGCATGGTGACATGCAGTGGAGGGTTGTTGCATGGTGACATGCAGTGGAGGGTTGTTGCATGGTAACATGCAGTGGAAGGTTGTTGCATGGTGACATGCAGTGGAAGGTTGTTGCATGGTGACATGCAGTGGAGGGTTGTTGTTGCATGGTGACATACAGTGGAGGGTTGTTGCATGGTGACATGCAGTGGAGGGTTGTTGCATGGTGACATGCAGTGGAAGGTTGTTGCATGGTGACATGCAGTGGAAGGTTGTTGCATGGCATTGCTGTGGTGAACACGTTTGTTTCTGTAATAAACCCCACTCAAGGAGACTTTTCTGCATTTTGCAGTCGCTGTTTTTGGCTGTCAGAGAGGGGGTTGTTTTTGGGTTCAGTAACAATACTTGTTTCCTGTGTCATTCCACTTTATTGCACATAGCTTTTTTTAATGGATTGGAATGTTACCATTTCTTTAGCTGTGAAGTTCTATTGAGTAAATACCCATGTCTGGTCTACATTTCATGTGAATAGCTGCAATAGAAAGATGTTGAATTAAAACATTGTTCATGTGTTGAACACTTATTTCCCCCACTGTGTTTAAGTAGGAACCACAAGATGGAGGGGGGTCTGGGCCATGATGGAGGGGGTCTGGGCCATGATGGAGGGGGTCTGGGCCACGATGGAGGGGGTCTGGGCCATGATGGAGGGGGTCTGGCCATGATGGAGGGGGTCTGGGCCATGATGGAGGGGGTCTGGGCCATGATGGAGGGGGTCTGGGCCATGATGGAGGGGGTCTGGCCATAATGGAGGGGGTCTGGGCCATGATGGAGTGGGTCTGGGCCATGATGGAGGGGGTCTGGGCCATGATGGAGGGGGTCTGGGCCATGATGGAGGGGGTCTGGCCATGATGGAGGGCGTCTGGGCCATGAAGTGTACAGAAACAGCAGGACAGGTGCAAGACAGGACAAGACAGTGCAAACCAACATCATAGTGCAAAAGTAATAAATAAATATATATATATATATAAGAAGTGCAAAGTGCAAAGTGCCAAAATATCAAGTGTTCAAGTGTTCAGGACAGTCCAAAGCTCTCTGAGTGGGGGTGGAGGGAGGGTAGATAGATGGGGATCAGGTCGGGGGGGGGGGGGGGGACCAGCAGCATTTAGGAGCCGGGTGGCTGTGGGGAAAAAGCTGTGCGAGTGTCGGGCCTTCACAGTTTTTAGTGACTGCAACCTCCTGCCTGAGGTCAGCGGGGCGAAGGGACCATGGCCTGGGTGTGCGGGGTCAGCCATGATCTTCCTGGCCCTCCCCAGAGCCCTACTTTTAAACAGGGCCTCAAGGGGGGACAAAAGGCAGCCAATCACCCTCTCTGCTGAGCGTATCACCCGCTGCAGCTTGGCCGGGGAACCAGTCATGTGTACAGTGGTAGAGGGGGAACTTTTGTATGTGGAGGTGTAAAAACTAAAAACTCTCTGTCTCTCTTTCTGTCTCTCTCTCTCTCTCTTTCTCTCTCGGTCTCCATTTCTGTCTCTCTCTCTCTCTCTCTCTCTCTCTCTCTCTCTCTCTCTCTCTCTCTCTCTCTCTCTCTCTCTCTCTCTCTCTCTCCTCATACACAATAGGTACACTGTATGTACAGTACCCAAATGAAACACAGCTATTGCACAAGTTTCAAAAACACGTACACTGCAGTAAGCATGCTGTAAAAAAAAAAAAAAAACTGCCACAGCCTGCGCATTCACTCTAGCTGTGGGCCTTTTTCAACTGGGTTTTTATTCCCTTTATAACATCAGACTGTAACCCCTCTGGTGAGCCATTATCAAGGACATAAGAGTCAGTAGACCAGGACAAGGGGGATGGAACAGGCCTCTGGCACACAGGCCAGACAGGTCACAGCGTATGAGACAAACCACAGCAAGCTTCAGACACTAAAGCACCAGCGCAGCCCTCAGCCAGGACCCAGCCAGGACCCCTTTCAGACACACTCAAAAG
>NC_137688.1:83635922-83638422 GCF_963989245.1 Nansenia antarctica
GCAGGTGGAGCATCTGTAATCCTCCTCACTACGGCCCTCTGAACACTGAATCTTTTCTTCATGTTGCTGGTGGAGGATTGTAGTTGAAATGACCTATACACTGGGATGGAGAGCTATTTCTCTCTTTTATCCCTCCCATGATGTGCAGGTGCAGTACAATGTTATTATACATTTTTTTTACAACATTGCAATTCAAAGGGTAAAAAGTGCGAGAGCAGACAGCTTCTCGGCGTGGGAAAGCCAGAGCAGACGGCTTCTTGTGCAGGTGTGAGGAGTCCAGTACAATATTATTCTTTATTATTATTATACAATGTTGCATTTCAAAGGGTAAAGAGTGCGAGAGCAGACGGCTTCTCGGCACGGGAAAGACAGAGCAGAGGTGTGTGAGTGAGTGAGTGAGTGTCAGTGTGAGTGTGTGTATGTTTCTGTGTCTCTGTGTATCCGGGTCAAAATGACCCGAACACCTTATGAAGGACATAAATGTGTTGGGGTATTGTAGGATGTGTAAAAAAAAATAAAGATTTTTGTTTTTTGTTTTTCATATAAAATGAGCCAAGGCCATGGAGTTTCAGATTGATAAAATGTATTCTTGTACCATTTCTCTTTAAGTAAAAATTGAAAACGGGTCAGGTTGACCCGAACACCACACAAGGGTTTTAAGGGGATGAACACAATATTCCATAAACAGGGACGACGACGACATCATCATCATCATCATCATCATCACACCAACTCCTTCCTCCTATCTCCTTGTATCCTTCCTCCTATCTCCTTGTATCCTACCTCCTATCTCCTTGTATCCTGCCTCCTCTCTCCTTGTATCCTACCTGCTAGACTGTTTTAGCGTGTTGGATTGACGGGTGATTGACAGGTGTTGGATTGACGGGGTGATTGACGGGTGGCAGCTTGCGCTAAATCGACGGCGAAAGTGTGGCCCCCTCTAGCGGTTGTGTTCCCTGAACATCCACGCAGACTGTTTATGCCAGCGGCCGGCCCCTGCTCTCAGCCCTTATCCTCCTGCAGCATCTCTGGGGTTTCCCTCTGCCCCCCCCTCAGCCCTCACGTCCCCTCTGATAGTGACACAGCCCGTTATGGAGGTTCAGGGGGTGTGGGGGTCAGCGGGTCGAGGTTCATATGGGTTTTACTGTGTTATGACATGTCTCATGTCGTGATTTACGACGGCTGTCTGCGCCCCTGTGCATTCCTGTCCAGTCATGGACAGACGGGCCTGAGATGAAGAGAAGTGTCTCATTTATAGGGGGGTTCTTGCTTTTAAAAGTGTTGTGTTGAAGTGAAGAGGGAGGGGTTTAGGGTCAAGGGTCTGTATTGTTGACATAAACAATGGGGGGTGGATGGGGTTCGGTGTTATGGACTCTGTCTGTGTTTGTAAATGGAGGGGAGCTCAGAGGGGATGTCATAAGGTTGTGTTTGAGTGAAGGAGTTCCCACATGTTAAAGGGACTGAAGGGGAGGGCTCAGGGTGCTTTTGTTACGTAAGCAAATCAAATCACATCAAAGTTTATTACATTTCACATTACATTTTTTGGCATTTAGCAGACGCCTTTATCCAAAGTGACTTACAACAAATATTATAATGTTTATTTATAATATTATTATTAATCATATGCTTTTTATGAGCAACCTCTCAGCAGTGCATTGTATATATAAGGATAGGAATGCAAAGAAAATAATAACATTATGAAATAATGACAGACAGACAGACAAGACAGACAGACAAGACAGACAAGACAGACAGACAGACAGACTGACCGACTGACTGACAGAGAAACAGAGACAGACAGACAGACAGACAGACAGACCGACCGACAGAGAAACCGAGACAGACAGACAGACAGACAGACAGACAGACAGACTGACTGACTGACTGACTGACTGACCGACAGAGAAAGGGAGACAGACAGACAGACAGACTGACTGACTGACAGACTGACTGACTGACTGACAGACTGACTGACTGACTGACAGAGAAAGGGAGGCAGACAGACAGACTGACTGACTGACTGACTGACTGACTGACTGACTGACCGACAGACCGACTGACTGACTGACTGACTGACTGACTGACAGACTGACTGACTGACTGACTGACTGACTGACTGACTGACTGACTGACCGACTGACAGAGAAAGGGAGACAGACAGACAGACAGACAGACAGACCCCTCCCTAAAGGAGCAGTGATGATCCCTCAGGCCAGCAGAGTTGTGGCTCCCCCAGGGTGGGCGTTGGGGTGAGCCCCTGCAGTGCCCTGGCCCCCCCTTCCTCTCGGCAACATGCTCCAGGATAAACACAGCCTGCATACAGGATCCTCTATGCTCTGAAGGCTGTCCTCGTCCTGCTGGGACCAGACTGAAACGTATGCACTCATTGCAATGGAAGTCGCTTTGCATAAAAGCGTCAGCTAAATGGCATATTGTATCTCCCCAGCTGTGGCGAATACTGTGCATGTTTATGGTGAGAAACAAACTTCTAAGCTGAAGA